>NC_090735.1:95967692-95970192 GCF_036898095.1 Palaemon carinicauda | reverse complement strand
TTCTGTCTTTTAGTGTTAACCCAATAGTTCGTCTTTCCATAGCTCTTTCGGTTAGTATTAGCTTATGTTTAGACTTCAGTAAGGCTCCAAGTTTCTGATACATATGTTTATACTGGTAGGACCATCTGATTATGCACTTTTATTTTTAGAGAAAGTGGTATTTCACTTATCATAATCTCCTTTTGTTTGCCAAAAGCTCACCATCCTAGTCTTATCAGGTAGTAGGTTGGCCAGACCACCAGCCACATATTGAGATACTACCGCTAGAGAGTTATAGGGGTCCTTTGACTGGTCATACAGTACTACATTGGTTTCTTCTCTCTAGTTATGGTTAATTTTCCTTCAGCCTACACTTACACCTAATAGTCTGGCCTATTCTTTACAGATTCTCCTCTGTCTTCATACACCTGAAAACACTGAAATTACCAAACAATTCTCCTTCACCCAAGGGGTTAACTACTGTTACTATTATTAAAACTACTAGCTAAGCAACAACCCTAGTTGGAAAAGCATGATGCTATAAGCCCAAAGGCTCCAACAGGGAAAAATAGTCCAGTGAGGAAAGGAAATAAGGAAATAAATAAACGATGAGAAAAAATTAACAATAGATTATTCTAAAAACAGTAACAACATCAAAACAGATATGTCATACATAAACTATAAAAAGACTCATGTCAGCTTGTTTAACATAAAAACATTTGCTGAAGTTCTACTGATTCAACTACCCGATTAGGATGATCATTCCACAACTTGGACACAGCTGGAATAAGACTTCTAGAATACTGTGTAGTATTGAGCCTCATGATGGAGAAGGTCCGACTATTAGAATTAACTGCATGCCTAGTATTACGAACAGGATGGAACTGTCCAGCAAAAGCTGAATATAAAGGATGGTCAGAATTATGAAAAATCTTATGCAACATGCATAATGAACTAATTGAACGGCGGTGCCAAAGATTAATATCTAGATCAGGAATAAGAAATTTAATAGACCGTAAGTTTCTGTCCAACAAATTAAGATGAGAATCAGCAGCTGAAGACCAGACAGGAGAGCAATATTCAAAACAGGGTAGAATGAAAGAATTAAAACACTTCTTCAGAATAGATTGATCACTGAAAATCTTGAAAGAGGTGGGCAGAGATAGTTGCCTCGCCATTTACGTTGGAACTCGTCTGCTACTTGACTAGTAGGCAACTTTGGCGCTGTAAGCCTGCCCCCAAGTTTCCACACCATGTCCTGGAAAGATCTAGAATAATTGAATTGATATATATATATATATATATATAGGACCAGGAATGCAAAAGCAGCAGAAGAGACCCATCCTATCCCTTTGAAAGAGCCAAAGTTCGCAAGCTATCTCTCCTCTCAACTGTGCGTTCTCTCAAATGTGAATAAATTTTTACCCAACGTATAATGCTTATAGGGTTGTTCAAATGTTGGTGAAATGTATTCGATGTTAATTCAAGTGTAGTGTATTAATGTAAGTACTTCTTTACATAAATATTTTTTACTGGCCTTGTGAGATTTAGGTTAAATTAGTGATGTGTATTTATTTTGCTTAACTGTTCGGTAACTACCTGTGAACCAAAAGACGTAAGCGTAACAGTTACATATATATAAATTCAGTATTTTATGTTCATTACAGTGCTAAAGTGTTAACTCTTTTCATTAATTGTCAAAATTAAATTTTCTTATAAAATTAATTTTCAGTGAAACAAGTGATTGTATAATTTTCATGGAGTAGCATTATCTTGTCTTAGACTCAAGTTTTGTTCAGATTTAATATTTCGAGTGATTTGATTTTGGTGCTAATTCCTCTTTATTATTGTTAACTGTATATTGAATATATTTATTTTTGTAAAGTGTGTATGATTTCGATCACCGGTATTTTCTATCAGTGCTTTACTCGTAATCCATGACTAAGAACCGAAGAGATTGTTTTTGAATAGTTCATATTAAGTAATTATCTAGTTTTATTTTGAGTGTTACATAAGAGACCTTTGGATATTCAGTGTTCATATATATTACCTTCTTGGAGTTGCGTAATTTTCCCAGAGCTCGGGTATTATATTTTTCAAGTGTAATAGATTTATGTAATATAAACAGGTGAGTTTGCAGCTCGGGAATTTATGTAATTCGCCATTCGTAATAGAATATATATATATATATATATATATATATATGTATATATATATGTAAATATATATTTATATATATGTATACTGTATATATATTTATGTATAGATGCTTATATATACACCATGCATACATGTATGAAAATAAATGTTGTAATTTAAACATAAACACACACACACACACACACACACACACACATATATATATATATATATATAGATATATATATATATCATCATCACCATCTCCTTTGACGCCTATTGACACAAAGGGCCTCGGATAGATTTCGCCAGTCGTCTCTACCTTGACCTTTTGAATCAATACATCTCCATTCATCATCTCCTACTTCATTCTTCATAGTCC
>NC_090735.1:95960130-95962669 GCF_036898095.1 Palaemon carinicauda | reverse complement strand
AATGAGTACTTACTCTCGTGGCACAAACACCCTGCTAATAGCTTTACTGCCACAGTTTACTAACCTTTACTCTTAAATACAAAAGGGGAAATTTTACTGTCCAGAGGCCGGAGAACTCCACACGTGAAAATAAAAGTAATTTATGGCCTACTCTAGCTTTGTCAGGTCTATAGTCATCATCACTCTTAGGCTCTGTTTCGACTCCGTCGCAGTGACCCCAGTGAGATAATGGACAGGTATCTTACGTTAATGTAATTAGAGACAAAATAAAAATGGGAGCAGTGATGTAAAGTAAAGTTGAAAAGTTAAAGATATGGATCTTTACCTTCGAAGCAGATATATTTATACAAAGTTCCTCGCTGAAACCGCTTATAGACTTACTTAGGCTTACTCCTTTCAGTATTGGGTATTCTGTCCAGTGATCAAATGCTCATAATTTACACATTAAAATAAATGAGGGAGCAAAAATACGAAAGAGGTTTAATTAACCTAATATTGATTTATTTCACAAATTTACATCAAAAGAAAACGGACATCTTAACAACACAAAAATGGTATCATAAAAGGAATTCAAATTAAAATTAATTCAAAATAATAAAAATTATTGGTTAGACACGTGGTCTGCAATAATCAATAATCAAAATGGGGTCGGACACGTGGCCCATGTGACCCAGAGACTGTGCTAGTCTCAAAAGCAAAAAATAATAACGGAAAAATATATACACACATTCCCACCGCACACAGTTCGAATAATGTAATTAGCCAGGTTCCTGCAATGTAATTTATTGTTTTTCTTTATAGCATTCTCAACATCACGTTCTCTAGTGTCTGCTATTAGTCCTTCTACTGGAGGAACATTTCCAAGCCGCTGCTCTTCACACTCATTCTCAGTAGTCAATAGTTATGAAAAAATAGTCTTTCCTTGTTCTCCTGACTTTCTCTTCCTCTTTTAAGATATTTCTACTTTCATCTACAACCTGGCTGTCTTTTCTTCTCGCTTCTGCAATTCTGTAGATTATCTTTTCTGTCTCCAGTGTTCCCATTATCTCATATCCATCTCCTGGGTTCTCCCTTTGAAATCGCTGCCATTATCTTTATAAGAAATACGGATGGTTCTCCAGTTGGGACATTTGATCATGCCTTGATTTCATTAGTACTGAAGACTGAGCAGCCACTCCCTGATATTTCATGCTCATGTAAGATTTATATAAAATCTCAAGCAGACTGAAATGGCCTCTTGAGTGATCTTTTTAGCTTGGATTGGTCACAATTGTATAATAGTGCTGATCCTATTGTTCTTTTGAATAAGAAGCTGATCAACAAAATTGATAGCTATATCCCTTCTCGTGTGCTTAGGTACCTAGTGAAAGACAAACCCTGGTTCAGTGATGATTGTAGACATTTTTATTTGGCGAAACAGGAGGCCTATCATCTTTGGAAGGGTAACAGATCAGGTTTGACTTGGAATAAATATATTCAACTTAGAGCTTTTGCTCAGAGAATTTATGCTTCAACTAAAATGAAATACAATTTAACCATAATAGCAACCCTCTCTGGTACAACTCAGGAACATAAGTGGTGGGCTACCCTTAAATCTGCCTTCTTTGAAGTAGACATAACAGTTTATCCTTTACTTAAATCAGATGGCTCTGCCATTCACTGTCCAAAGGATAGGGCACCCCTTTTAGCTAATGTGTTTGACAGTGAGCAGAGTAATGAGAAACTTGATCTTCCTCATTCCTGTTTTCCTGAGGCTAAGCTAATTAGTTTATGTTTTCGAGCTCGTGAAATGAAAGCATTCTTGATGTACCTTGACGCTTATGGGGTTGTAGACCCAAATGGTATTTTCCCTTTTTTTATATAAAGACTACAGATTTCTTAGCTCCAATGTTATTTTTGCGCAAGTTAGCAAGAAGGGGAGTTATTAGCACTTGTTGGAGAATTGGTAACGTTACTCCATTATGCAAATGCATTTATGGTTACTCAAGTCCAACTGATCACTGCCCAATGTCAATAACTCCCACATTACCTAAAGTTTTGAACGTCTTTTGGAAAAACGTCTAAGTAATTTAGGTTTACTGAAGGTAATCATCTGTTTCCTAGTGCGCAATTTGGCCTCTTAAAGGCCTTGGAGAATATGATGCCCTTCTTACAATCTTCAATAGCTGTACAGAAGTCCCTTGATTATGGTCAGGAAGTTCATATGTTTAGCCTTGAATTTAGTGTTGCCTTTAACCGTGTTAATTATGAGGCCTTTGTTTTCAGACTAAAACAGTTGGAAGTGAGTAGGTCTTTTCTTAGCATCATTATTGATTTTATTAAGTAATAAACTGCAAAGAGTTGTTGTTGGTGGGCACCATGGTGAGAATAGGAATGAGATGTCTAATGTTCCTCAGGGTAGTATTTTTGGCTCATTATTTTTCATGCTTTATATCCATGGCATGTGGTTTGCAGATGACGCTACTCTCTTTACATCAATTCCATCTCCTGAATGTAGATATGGGAATGCTGAATCTCTTGATAGAGATCTAGCTAAAAT
>NC_090735.1:95882630-95955130 GCF_036898095.1 Palaemon carinicauda | reverse complement strand
ATAGCCATCTCCCCACCTCTCTCTTATACTCAGTCTAGCATATTATTTTAAACGTGTTCAATGAAATTTTAAAAATTTGGTGAGACGGATTTTTATAAATTCTCTTAGAGTTTTTGTAAATGGACCTGTAGTAAGGTGAAAGGTTGTCTATTTTCATTAAGTATCAAACTCAAATATTGTATTCAGATTTGATTTCAAGTGAAACAAGTGATTGTATAATTCTTATAAATATTTCTTTTGTCTTAGTCTAAGGTTTATTCAGATTTAATATCTATGGTCAAGTGACTATAATTTTCAGATTGTTAAATTTTTGTCTCAATCTGAGCTTTTTTCAGACTTGATATTTCGAGTGATTTATTTGTTTTATGTAAATTCTTTTCAAAGTGTTGTAATTTATATAGAATATATTTATTTTTGTAAAGAGTGTATTATTCCAATTACCAGTGTTTAAATTAGCATTCGCTTGTATCCCGTTAAGAATCATAGTAAGAGCTTGTTTTAAATAAGACTTAAGAATGATTACCCAGTTTTGTTTTGAGTGTACTGAAGAGACCTTTGGATATTCAGTGTTTTATATATTGCTGTCTGGGAGTTATATAACTGTCTCAGAGTTTGGAATTCGAGAGGTTGTTTAGCTTGCCAGCCATAATATATAACGGATTTTGAGCAAAGCGATAAATCTATTTTTGGGTGAGAGTGCCATGTCGTCCTGATGGAAGGGTTCCTTTAGGTAGCCCTCTAAGGGATATTTGCTACAGTGATACTCCGAGAGAAATAAACCGAAGGTCTCCAGGATTCTAACTCTTGGCGCGAGTATCCAATTAAGGATATCGCATAATATCAGGGGACATATTTTTAGATACGAAACATAGCAATCTTCACCCCGAATAGATTTAATTCTTTGATATAAGGGGGAAGAGTGGTGAAAGAAGGGGGTGCCGATCGAGGTACCCGGTGGACCTCCTTCCCCATTACTACTATGACGCCATTCCTTTTCTTGTTGTTAAGCAGAAATGGCCGAAGATAGAGTAATTTTTTTTTTTTGGGGGGGGGGCGTCAGCAAAGGGTGGGTCCATGGCACTCTCACCCAAAAATAGATTTTTTGCTTTGCTCAAAATCCATTTTTTGGGGTCAGGCCATGTCGTCCTGATGGAAGCATACCAGAGAATTACCTTGAAATTACTATAGCTGTGGGTTTATGTATGTGCCTTCTACCTTGAATGGATTTCCTTATCTGGTCTGCTAGACCTGTATGTGAAATTCCAGTTGACTGTCATTTCCACAAAGCCTGGAACTGGTTTAGTGCTTCCTGCCCCCTGCAGGGAAAGTGTCGACATCGACAATAAGGATATTACGTTAGAATTTCCGTAGGAACAGAAGGTAAAACTTTAAAGATTACTTTTCACTTACCTTGGAAATCTGTATCCTGATTCCTGATTTCAAGTTCTGGTCCCTTCTAGGACTTAATTAAAACTCTAGCATGTTTTACTTGTCTGTAACTGAGATAGCAGTAATAAGATGCAAATACGTTTAGTATTTTTACCTTGCAACTAGATTATCAAATGTAATTACAATAGAGTATGAATCTGATACAGCATTAAAAGCCATAAGGGTCCTATTTTCTCTTGTAGGAAAAAATATGTAATTTCATTATCGGAATAATGCCACTCAATGGAGATGGGAAACCAAATCTGTCTGACTTGTACAGATTTTGGGAATGCATAAACACTGACGCAAACATTCACTCGACACTGGTGTTATTGTTCAGATGTGCACCTATATGGAACAGTGTGTTAATCATAGCTGTGATCTGCACTAGAAAGTAAGTGTACCCATGCACCCGATGCACTGTAGAGTCCCAAAACCGTTCACTGTTCATCACAGTACTAGACGACTTGTTTGATAACACTTCCCGCCGCCACCACAGAATGTTCTATTTCATGTACTTGCTTCGCATAGTGTTTGTAGAAGACCCTGGATGATCTCCACCCAGTGTATGAGCGGAGTCTTTTAAAATCCATATGTTGAAAGAAGTTCAACGAAGTAGCAACTTTCCTCGGATCGTGACCTGCGGGTGTACTGTCAGGATCCGCTCTGCGAATAAAGTAGGTGAGCTTCGCTCTCAGTTGTCCTAGGGATAGGTTTGATCCTGAGGTTTTGCCTCTGAAAAGCTGTCCTCCCTTGAAGTCTGAAGTTCTTCAAAGATAGACCTTAAGACACTCTACTGGGCACAGAGAGGTATCTTTCTTCAGTGGCCAGATTCTCCAAGGACCCCACCTCATAGAGGGTAGCTCATTCTTGGCAAGAAAGGCAGGATCAGGAAAGAGATTCAGTTCTCCTGTGTCTAGGAACTGAATATGGCCTTTGTTTCTAAATAAGGCCACTATTTCACTAACTCTAGCCCCTGAGGCTATTGCAAACAGAAAAAAATTACTTTCTGTGTTAGATCCGTTAGAGTAAAATTCTCATTGTTTAGGTTCAAAGCATAGTGCAACACTTTGTCCAGGACCACGTGATGGGCTTTGGTGGGGTTGCTGGCTTGAGTCTAGCGCATGCTTTTAGGATCTTAAAGATTTCACTAGAGAGGTCCACTCCAAAGGCGTCCAGAAGTAGTCTAGTCCGGGCCGACTTACGTGAGGTAATCGTAATAGAAGTCAGGCCTTGTTTGTGTAAGAATATGAAGAATGCGAGACAGATATCTATCGAAATTTCTGTCGGTTTCCTTGTTTTCACAAAGGAAACCCATTTCTTCCATGATGACTCATATTGTCTCCTAGTCGTACTTGAATTATACTCTTCGATGAAGTCAACTTTATCCTTAGAGATTACAAACTTTTTGTTCACCGCTAAGGCAAGAAAATCA
Organism: Palaemon carinicauda; assembly: GCF_036898095.1. Taxonomy (NCBI): domain Eukaryota; kingdom Metazoa; phylum Arthropoda; class Malacostraca; order Decapoda; family Palaemonidae; genus Palaemon; species Palaemon carinicauda. Next base: position 95,952,267 of record NC_090735.1, on the reverse strand, counting down.
TGAGATGTAGGTTGTTGGTTCTCGAGGATGAAGCGTAGACAGTCAACTTCTGGACCAGTTGGAATAATACTGGATCCGGCAGAGGAAACAGATTCATTTTCAATTCTAGAACTAGAGGGAACCAATTGCTTTTGGCCCACTTGGGGGCCACTACTGCTGCTGTCCCTCTTAAGGATCTTAGCTTGCCAAGGACTCTTAGCAGGAGATTGGTTGGTGGAAACAGGTAAATGCGATTCCACCTGTTCCAGTCGAGGAACATGGCGTCCATCGCTTCTGCTTGAGGGTCCATATAAGGGGCTACGTAACGAGGTAGTTTCTTTTAGTTGCTCGTTGCGAAGAGGTCGGTCTACAGTTCCGGGACTTTTTCCGAGGTGAAGGAGAATGAGTCTGCATCTAGGGACTATTCTGTCTCTATGGGCTTTCCCTTGTATGGAGTGTCCACTGTCACTTTGCGGAACCCTTGTAGGTGAACTGCTGATAGGTGCCATACCTTCTTCCTTGCCAGGTAGAAGGAGACTAATAACACATGGTTTATGTGAGGCAATCTCGAGCCTTGTCGATTTAGACATTTTACTATCACTCCGTTGTACAGGACCAATCTGATGTGGATTGCTCTGCGAGGGGATAGTTTCTTCAACATCAGGAAAACTGCTAGAGCTTCCAAAACATTCATATGAAAGGTTTTGAACTGGTGTGACCAATTCCCTTGCATTTTTCTCTCGTGAAAATGGCCTCCCCATCCTTCCGAGGAGGCGTCCGTGTGTATCACCACTGATGGTTGCGGTGGTTGCAGGGGAATTGTCCGTTCTAGGCCCTTGGCTGTTGACCACGGCCTTAACTGCGTGCGCAACAGGGTTGGGGTCACCCTTGGTTGATCTCTTTGAGCGTTTGATGCGTATCTTCTCCAGACTCCTGACGCATCTTTTAGACTTGCTTTTAGACCGGTTCTGTTACTGCTGCAAACTGGAGAGAGCCCAATACTCTTTCCCGTTGGCATCTTGAAATCTTCTTGCAAGCTATTAGTCTCTTGACAGATCCTTCTACCTCTCTCGGCTTCTGCCGTTGTGGACCTGAGGCCTTGCCTCCTTAACCGCGTCCTCCCCTGAATCCCCTTCCCCTTGAAGGGGGTCTAGAAGAACCTCTGGCTGTTTCTCTAGCTTTTGATTGAAAGGAAAAAGTCTGCCTTTCAAAGGCTGCATTAAAAACTGGCGATTGTGTCGCCACATGTTGAGGTACCAACTAGTACGTGGTTGGAAGTTGTGACACTATCTAAAGCACCGCGGTCACAGGAAGTTGCTGTTGTTGCCGTCGGTAGGGCTTAGCCGGCCAAATGATAGCCTAGGCCTTTTTGTCTTCTTCTTGGGTTGGGGACCCTCATCCGGAGAAGACTTCTCTTAAGGTTTAAGCCCCACTTTTGGAGAAGGTTTCTATTCTCCAGGGCAGCTTTGTTTACTACCTCTTTAACTACTTCGTTGGGAAAGAGGTCTTTACCCCATATGCAAAAAGAAATCAGTCTCCTCGGTTCGTGCCTCACCGCAACCGAAGCGAACACGAACTCTCTACAGGCTCTCCTAGCTTTAATAAAGCTAAAGAGATCCTTCGTAACTGTGGCCAGATGGGTTTTGGCTACTACCATGAACGTGTCCTGTTTCTTGGGGTCACTTGCCGTCGTTTTTTTTTTTTTTTATTTTAAATCGTTTGCAACGACAATGATGCCGCAAGTCTTTCTTTCGTCTCTTGCCCTCTGCGCAAGAGAAACTCCAACAGCTTTGGAAGTCCCTCACCAAACTGACGTTCGGCAATATCAGCTTCCAACTTCCTGACTGAGAAGGTATGGTGAACATCCTTCCAGTCCTTTTGGTCCAATGGCAAGGTCAGGGATAATGGCTTGCATTCCTCCATGGAGAGGCATGGTTTCCTTGCCTTCGTCGCCTTCAAGGCTGCCTTATATCCCTTTTCTATGAAGGGAAAGGCTCTGGTTGGAGAGGCCACAAAGGAGGGAAGCTTCTTACTCAAAGCTGGCACCTTTGAGTTCGTGAAGCCCCTCTCCTTCATCGAGCTCGCTAGTAATGCCTGTGCATAACTATGGTCAAGGACTATGACCTCCTTCGGCTCCGTTTCCTCCTTTGAGGCTGGCTCCTTCCTAAGACGGACATAGCAGTCGGGTAAGAGTCTTTGTTGGGCCAAAATTCCACGTCTTCCAGGGGAATTGAGCCCAACTTCTTTGATATAACAATCTTCCCGGTTGTCATTGACATGTGTTCGGCATACCTTCAAGGGTTGGTATCTGAGCATAAAGGAAGATCCTTCACGTTGAGTCGCTTCTGGGGCCCACGTGATGCTGCGAGTCTGCGTATCTACAGTTTTATCGCAGCTTCCTTTTCATCCTTCTTCTTTTATATTTATTGAATCATTACAATAATAGAAGAAACAGTCCTTCCCAGATCATCTGGGATAGCAGACGATTTAGAGGGAACAGGTTCTGGGGACAAAACCAATGTAACCGACACCTCGTCGATTTCTTCCTCTTCTATTTCTGGAGCCTGGGTCAGCTCCTCCTCCTGACCTTTTCCCAGAAGGTCCTTATCTGTATAATCCAACACCTCTGACATCCTATCGTCCAATTGGATGTCTTGAAGGGCGGCCGAGATTTCAGAATCTACCGGATTCTGGACGGTTGGTATCTCCTCATGAGGCTGAGGGATGGCTACATCAGTTGATGCCTTAGGGAAAGGGTAGGCCCTCATCTTCTCATTTGGAAGGTAGGGGCCTCTGAAAACTCCTCACCCAGGTTCGCAACTTTTCTCTAACAGCATCCCTTGACTCCGCTTAGTGGTGTCAAACGCCTTGGTAATCAGGATAGAATATATGATACATACCTGAGGGTTCTGATACCGGAGATCACCTTTGGAGGCTGTGCATGCTGTGTGCCTCCTGCATAACTCATGTCCACAGAAGTTCTTACTGCGGACATTGTAGAAAATACTCCCGCACTTCGGATGGTCCTCCTGTAATGAGAAGAACATCCATGAGTATCAAGTGAAGGCTTTTCACTTATTGTTAATACATGTAGCTTATATAGTAAAGCTAAGAAACAAAGAAGGAAAGACACACACTTGTATTTCCTGCCCAGACAATTGCTGTAACCTCCCATGATATTAAAACTAAGGTTAATTCTTATTCTAGAATACCTTATATATTTTCCTAAGCAGAAAGTTAAGGTGTGGCTCACATCTTGAAATAAAGTTTTAACATACTGGATAGAATGAATACAGAAAGAACTTACTTTCTATATATTGTACGGTCTCAACAAAAGGTGTACAAGATGACATTAAGTATGTTGGAAGAACTTTAATGTTACAACAAACTCTGTACTGTAGCTTTATTAATGCAGAGTGTACTACACCCCAAATATAGTAAATACTGTACATCGCATGCTGTCGTGCCGGTCAGCACGCGCCAGCACGTACCGGCATATGCCGGCATTTACCTCTGTATAGTTCAAAAGTATGCTACCTTTAACTAATAGGCGGCAGTTCACTGGTTCGCAAATGTGTGCCAGCCGGCAATCACTGCCGGTCGGCAACTGAAAACACTGGCACCCGACTGCCGGCTGCTAAACGTAGTGGCCAGCAGATCTCGGGATGTGCTTCTACTGCCAGCAGGCAAAGGTAGTGATACCCATGAATGCCGGCAGTGACTACGAACCAGAAAACCTCCACCTACCCGGCTGCCAGCCGTTTAAGCCGGCAGCCGGGCTAGGAGTACAAAACACTAGTAAGAGAAACAGTATGGATGTAAGGTTATAAGGCAGCATTACCATACAACCTTCATCCAGAACGAGTGAACATATGGAAGGGGAGAATGTAGCATTCAGGCTTCCTATATATCCATAGCCTGCCGGGCTCTACCAGCAAACATGGATGGGAGACCAAGGAGGTCTGGGATTCACTCTGCAGAAGAAAAAAGGGTCTATGCCAGCCTGCATGTTATTGCCGGCCAGCAGAGAGTTGAGCCGAACCCTCATCCTAACCTATACTAGGCACAGAAGTAGGACTGGATAAGGGATGTGATGGCTAGGCCATCACTAAGAAAGAGATGGGGGAAACGGGATAAGGGTCCTGTAAACTTCGTTCTAGTATGAGACACACATAGCAGTTAGGGAAGGTTATCCTAACCTAGAGTTTGTCTATAGGGAGGAAGGATGGCAATACTTGCTATCCTCCTCCAAACCAGAACCAAGTTATGTGTAGTTTTTTCGCCAGGCAACGGAGAAAACTCATTCTTCGGCCCGAGAATAACCACACAGGACAGTCTGCTAGACCACTAGAAGAAGGAATCATCTTGTACAGAATTCTTCAGACGTGGGCTAGGGATCAAAGCCTCCTGTGTCTGCACCTAACCTAGCAAAGGAAACTCATTCTCTAGGCTAGGAAGACGCAGACCACAGACTAAAACTCTGATGTTCTGTCCCAACCTCAAAAACCAGAAACTCTGGTTAGCGTGTCAGGACAGACCTATCCTAGTATAGATATACCTGAATATTATTCAGATAGAACCACTAGGACTAAGCCTAAGGCTTACTCAGAGGGAGAAAAGGATTGAACTTATTCTCCGGAGGAGAAAAGAACAACCGGGAATGTGTGCGAGAGTATACTGAAGCCCCATAGGCTACTAGCCTATGTGCGGTGAGAATTGATTACAGTACCTAAATCACCGAAACTCTCTCGTATACAACTTGGAGAGGAAAATTCAACAATATCTTACATGTATAAAATATTTGCCTTTAGCTTCAATAACATAACACTCGGAAAACTTATATCATGCTTGAAAGTACTTGGGCCAGACGTCCAGGCTACTAAGCCTCGCGAAGGGCAAGACCGGTTACCTAAATCTCCGAACTGAAAACTAACGGCATTATATAAGAATTCCTAGAGGAGCTAAATAGCTAGATTTATTAAAGCGTAAAAACTGGGAACGTCGCTCTGGCTAACTAAATGACCCATATATAGAGAGCGACAGCATCCAGGATGCCTCCGGTAGGCAACAACTCTTTTTTACGTTAAAATCACTTTTGATTTAATTCAAAACGACAAGAGCTTACATTTATACAAAGTAAAGATAATACTCAACTTTTGAGAGGCAGAGGGGGCCGGAAAAAGCATCATAACATTGAATAAAATCCAAAAATACGAGAGAACACAAGGGAAAACACCGAGTAGTAGAGCTACACGAAAAGGAATGGAGATGGCGCTGCCACCTTCGTCAGATACACACTGGAAACGGAATAGGAGGGATTCTTTGGGAACGACTCTCTTTTCATTCCCGTTTCAGATTCTTGTCTCTGTAACCCCTTGAAGCGTTAATACTGTTCGGGGTGAAGATAGCTATGTGACGTGTCAAGAATACGTCCTCTGATATTATGCGATATCCCTGTTAGATTTAGTTAGGGATATTCGCTCCAGGAGTTAGAATTCTGGATACCTTACGGTAAAATTCTCTGGGAATATCCCTGTAGTCGAATATACCCTAAGAAGCTACCCTTCAGGAACTTCCATCAGGACGACATGGCCTGAGCCCCACCCGCCCCCCCCAAAAAAAATTATATATATATATATATATATATATATATATATATATATATATATATATATATATATATATATATATATATATATATATATATATATATATATATATATATATATATATTGTATGTTATGGTTCCCGGGTACGAGCACCCAAAATATATCATACTATGACTCTTGACTGGGAACCAAACATATAATATTATATATACTACGACTGGCAACTTAATTAACCTCTCGAATTCCAAATTACCTTGTTTGCTTTTACATTAAAATTGTTACAATTTAAAACATTAATACCAAAATTCTGATACCGTTAAATAATTCCCAGACAGCAATATATAAAACACTGAATATCCAAAGGTCTCTTAACCCTGGATAGGTACGGTGGGTCGTCCGCGACCCCGAGCGTCAAAAAAAAAACAGGTTTTTCTCACGTGACTCACCCCCGTGACTGAATTTGTGGGTGATCGACCTGCAGTAGGTGTCTCGCCTACATGCTCTAGTAGTGTCCAGATGTGCATTGCTGTAGCTGTACTCCTTCCCCGATTTCTGAGACGTGTCGGGGTCGAGCGCGACCGAGTTTACCCTTTTAAGGTAATTTGCATAATTATCAAAGTTATTACCTATTATGAAATTGTCGTAGAATGGTGCAACTTGTATAGGTTATCAGTTGTGGAAAGTCTTGGTGGATTGTTTGGCTACCATGTGCATGATTTTTTTTTTTAGTTAAAATGTCGTTCATCACCACGAGGACCATTTTACCGCGAGTGCCCCTTTTTCATTTTTTTTCATTTTTTTGCCAATTCATTTTTCCGTAAGATATTGCCGAATAGTGTCGTAAAACTTTTGCTATTTTAGTGTTGGAAAGTGTGTCTAGATGATCTGGCTACCCATGCGTGACTTTGTTTTTGTCAGATACGACGTAGTTATTGGTATATTGGGTATTTAACTGCGGTTGCCAATTTCTGTTATTTTTTTCAATATTTGTAAAAATTTACTACGTAGTAAGGAATTGCCGTATATTATTGATTTTTTTTCATGTTTATGTGTTAGAAAGTATGCCTTGATGGTTGGGCTAACACGTGCATGTCTTTTTTTTTTATCTGAGATGCCGTATATTAGAATGTTGGGCATTTTACCGCGAGTGCCCCTTTTTCATTTTTTTTTCATTTTTTTTGCCAAGTCATTTTTCCGTAAGATATTGCCAAATAGTGTCGTAAAACTTTTGCTTTTTTAGTGTTGGAAAGTGTGTCTAGATGATCTGGCTACCCATGCGTGACTTTGTTTTTGTCAGATACGACGTAGTTATTGGTATATTGGGTATTTAACTGCGGTTGCCAATTTCTGTTATTTTTTTCAATATTTGTAAAAATTTACTACGTAGTAAGGAATTGCCGTATATTATTGATTTTTTTTTTTTCATGTTTATGTGTTAGAAAGTGTGCCTTGATGGTTGGGCTAACACGTGCATGTCTTTTTTTTTTTTTATCTGAGATGCCGTATATTAGAATGTTGGGCATTTTTCCGCGAGTACCCCTTTTTATTTGTTTTGCATTTTTTTGCTTAGTCATGTTACCATAAGGAATTGGCAAGTAGTGTCGCAAAACTTATATTTTTATAGTATTGGAAAGTGTTTCTAGATGATCTGGCTACCCATGCCTATTTTTTTTTAGCAGATATAGCGTATATATAGGTATGTATTCGATTTTCCTGTGATTGCCCTTTTTTCGTTTTTTTTCCATTTCTTTCAAAATTACTACGTACTAAGGAACTATCACAGAGTAATGATTCATTTAGATGTTTATTTGTCTGAAAATGTGCCTTGATGGTTTGCCTAGCACGTGACTGAATTTTTTTTTTTTTTCTGAAATGCCGTATATTAGAATGTTAGCCATTTTTCCGCGAGTTCCCCTTTTTATTTGTTTTGCATTTTTTGATTAGTCATGTTACCGTAAGGAATTGGCAAGTAGTGTCGCAAAACTTATATTTTTATAGTGTTGGAAAGTGTTTCTAGATGATCTGGCTACCCATGCCTATCTTTTTTTTAGCCAGATATGGCGTATATATAGGTATGTGTTCGATTTTCCTGTGATTGCCATTTTTTCGTTTTTTCCCATTTCTTTCAAAATTACTACGTACTAAGGAACTATCACAGAGTAATGATTCCTCTAGATGTTTATTTGTCGGAAAATTTTGTTTACTTCTTTTTTGATTGAATATCATCAAATTTTTTAGCTAAAATATTATATTGTTTTACATTTTTTTTTTCGATTTTATTTCCCTTCAAAAAATTTTTTTTGGGTCAGAATTTTAATTTTATAGTCGTAAAATAATCTACAATTATCCAGCAACCCACCATACAATTTTTATGCATATCCAAGAATAATTAGATTAGTAAATAACACCTTGAAATTGACATACCCTTCCTACATTTCAAGTGGCAGATTAGGGAGTCTGAGTCAGTGTGGTTGGCGGCCATTTTGTGGACATATCCGAAGCGTAAGTTGCCCTATCTATATATATTCTTGTTCCCTATAGAATTTGTGATATTTTGGTAAATTTTTACCTGCATAAATATCATATTATATATTAAATATATGTATTTTTTTTACGAAATTTCTAAGTACTCAAAAAATTACCTTTAGATATGGCCCCTGATATAAATGTAATTTACAAAATAATGAAGATTTTTTTTACATATTTCTATTCTAGGATAACATATGTTTATTCCCTAAAAAAATTAGCCACTTCCTATTTCATTTGGGTACCCAAAAAAATTCATGAAATTTGGACAAATTTTTTTGGCCAAAAAAAGTTACCCTTTCTTTCTCATTTCAGATCTTCACCTCCATGGGTCTGACTTCATCCAAAATACATCAAGATGTGTCCTATACATTCAAGAATCAATTCCTAAAAGGATTTGTGTATATATGTATAAACTTTTTTTTATGAATTTTTATGTAAGGTCTTTTTTTTCTACTTAATTTTTTAAAATATTTATAATAAATAGTTTTTCTGCAGATGAGTCATATTTCTCTTTACAGTTGTTTTAAGCATTCATTGAAGTTTTTTTTTGGCAAAAGAAAAAAGGAGGTTACTGCAAAAACTGATTTTTCAAGAATTTTTTTTGGCGTCGGGGTCGCGCGCGTCCGAGTATACCCTTAAAGGGGTGTCCGAGGAGCGTACCTATCCAGGGTTAAGCACACTCAAAACTAAACTGGGTAATTACTCTTAAGTATTATTAAATCTTATTTCACTCTCACTGTTGTTTTTAACAGGAATCGAGTGGAATCTGGTCTCTAACAATGATGATTGGAATAATACACTCTTTACTAAAAATAAATATACTCTAAATAAATTACAACACCTTGAAAAGAATTTACATAACAGAATTGAGTCACTGGAAAAATATTAAGTCTGAACAAAACTTAGAATAAGACAAAAATGTTACGATCTGAACTTATCTAAGAACTTGATTCGAACTATTATATCTGTATAAACCTTAGTTTAAGAAATGATATACAATGAATTTTATACAAAACTCGAAATAAATCTGATGATACAGTGTTCAAGTTTGACACTTAATGAATGATATATAACCTGATCACGTAACAGAACTATTTTCTCCACAGGGCCTTTCACCAAAAACGGTATACAATGCCAACACTCACCATAATACAATGAATTCACAATCACCTTTTAGTTTTGCGTATTTTTGACACACGATTTGCTTTGGAGCACAGTCACTTAGGAGAGGACACACTAACGTAATGAACACTTTTGATAATACACTGGGTTATTTGCGGGAGAGAGAGAGGGAGAGGGGAATGAGGCTATATCAGGCTGCGGTTGTAACTCGATCTCTACGTCCGTCTGTCTCTCACTCTAACCCAACCTTGGGTCACCATATATATCAAACCTACATGCTTCCGGAATCTTCCAGGATGGAGGTCTGGTAGCGTGGGGCGGTTCCCAAGCATCAAAGTTTCCAAGTAGATAGATATGCCAAAAGGCGAATCTAGGGGATTTCAGATAACTCTCATATACACATCAACACACCTGCGAGACGTCTTCCCAGCTAGCTCCGCCCACCCATTGTCCCCAAAATAAAAAACGGATTTTGAGCGAAGTGAAAAATCTATTTTTGGGTGAGATAGCCATGTCGTCTTGATGGAAGGTTCCTATAAGTAGCTTCCTAGGGTATATTTGACTACAGTGATATTCCCAGAGAATTTACCTTTAGGTCTCCAGAATTCTAACTCCTGGCGCGAATATCCTTAAAATTTCTCTCAAGGATATCGCATAATATCAGGGGACGTATATCTTGATACGGCACATAGCAATCTTCACCCCGAATAGCGTTTTCGCTTCGAGGATGAAAGTGGCAAAAATAGAAGGGGAGCCGTTATCAAGGTACACTTCCTCCGTTACTACCTTGAGTATCTAGATGGTGCTATCGTCGCCGACATGTTTATTCCTTGTAGCGTTGAGCAAGGTGCTACAGATATAGTAGTTTCGGGAGGGATCCTGCCAAGGCCTTTCATAAAAAGGAGGGCGGGTCCATCAGGACGACATGGCTATCTCACCCAAAAATAGATTTTTCGCTTCGCTCAAAATACATTTTTTGGGCTCAGGCCATGTCGTCCTGAAGGAAGGTTACCAGAGCATTATTAGAAAGTACTGTATCTGTGGATTTTCCAAATGTGCCTTAACATCAAGACAATATTTCCTTGGTCACTCAGACCATAGAGACATATGACGTTACCGTTATACGTCGTTACTTTTAATCATGATTTATGTTAGTGCTTCCTGCCCCCTGCAGGAAAGAGTCATACCAGACCCAGAAAAAGTCTTGAGGATTGCATATCCAATATGAACAAACCTAGCAACAAAAGCATACAGGTCTCACCGTATACAAAACCAGTCGAAGTTTGTATTCTCAATATGAACAAAGGTTTATATAAGCCACCACAGCATCCGAGGCATACAGGCTTAGCTGTATGCAACATCAGACAAGTTTGTACCCGTGTGGGAACAAAGTATGCATAGGCAGAAAAAGGTTGTATTCATGTAAGAACAAAGTTATTTTTATTGTTCACGTGTTAATATGATGATTATTCAGGGATAAATAATGCTCGCACATATCTTTATTTATTTAAATTTGGGGCAAAATAAGAAGCAAATACCAATCAAATATTTATTGGTAATCAATAAACAGTAATTCAACATACATTATATAGTAATAATAAAATGCTAGTGAATACAAAGAAAACATAAAATGCAGACGAGACCAGAAATCCTTGCTTCATTTGAAAGGGAACGATAATTAATGCCACCAAACTGAAAATTTAATAAATTTTTTGGGCTCAAGCCATGTCGTCCTGATGGAAGTTCCTTAAAGGCAGCTTCCTAGGGTATATTACAACTACGGCGATATTCCCAGAGAATTTACCTTAAGGTACCCAGAATTCTAACTCCTGGAGCGAGTATCCCTAAAAAAGACCTTAGGGATATCGTAAATATCAGCGGACGTATTCTTGACACGCCACATAGCAATCTATACCCCGAATAGAGTTAACACTTCGTAGGGGTCAAATGGCAAGAAAACGAAAACGATAAGAAAAAGGGGGGAGCCGTTCGTAAGGCATCTCTCCTCCCCGTTTCGTAAGCGTGCCCTGCGCCGCTCGCGGCGCCATCTGTATTCCTTTTTGCGTAGCTATACAACTCGGTGTTTTTCCCTGTGTTTCTACCAAAATCTTGGATTTACTCTAGTATTATGCTTTCTCCAACTTATTCTGCTTCGGATAAGTTGAGTACTATTTCTTTTATGTATAAATGTAGGCTCTTGATTAAAATTAAAGTAATTAAAAGAGTTATCTTTGATACAAGAGCTGTTGCCTGCTGGAGGCGTCATGGACGCTGTCGCTCGCTAGAATAGGATTTATTTTATTTGTTAGCAAGAGCGACGTTCCCAGCCCCCTGCGCTTTAATAATTAGCTGCTTAGCTTAATTAGGAATTCTGTTATGATGCGATAGTAGTGCGCCTGGCGAAAGATTTGCCTAGGCTGACCAACACTAGTCTTCGTAGCCTAGTTGTTGGCCCTTGTACTTCCTGCATGATAATTAGTCTTCCAAGTGTGATTTTATATTGCTTAAAGCGTTAGGCAACGTTATACATATAAGCCCTTTTTCGAGTATTTTCCAAGATAGTATTGGAGTGAGTTTCGGTGATTTAGGTAATCGATTCTCTTAGTGCCTAGGCTAGGTTGTCTTAGGTCATTATAATATTATCTGTTTCCCCGTTTGCTCCCTTCTCTTCGGGGAAGGGGCAAACCCTTTCCCTCTGTTTAAGCCATAGGCTTAACTCTAGTGGTTTGTTTGAATTAATTTTCAAATATAACTATGCTGGAGTAGTACTGTACCTTCCTGCTCCAACTGAGTTGGTTCAGAGGGGGACAGTACAGCAGTGTATTAGTCTGAGTCCGTGTTGGTCTAGCGTGGGGCAGAATCTCCCTTGCTGCCTGACACGGGCATAGGAGGTTTATCCTCCTTGGATCACCTTGGAGGGTTTCTGTAGTTATGATCCCTTCGCTTGGTGACCCCTCAGACTTGTCCTCTTTGCTGTTCCGGGTTCGGGATATGTTCCCTTTCCGGAATAGCAATTCCTTCCTTGCCTTGGTTTTAGGGAGGCAGCCAGTAGTGCCGGCCTCCCTCCCTGGATTTCTCTGGCTGAGATGAGCTTTCTTAGTTGGGAATGATGCTTAACCAAGGCAAGGTTGGACAGGACCCTCTGTCCTTCCCTTCTATTTTTCCGTTTCCTTTGTGTCAGTCGTCTCACATCCGTACCTAGCCCAGGTTAGGATGGGGAGCTGACGTGGTCCCCTGTCGGCCGGCAGAGCGTGCCGACCGGCAGAGACCCTATCTCTTGAGTGCTGCCCGGTCCTTTCTTGGTCCCTCAACCGCTGCCGTCTGTAGATTCAGTAAGCAGTGGTTAGGAAGCCTGACTTAGTGTCTCCCCTTCCTCTCGGCACTCTTTCGGGTGTCGGGCGCAGAGGTTCATAGCCTCTTAGCCCGGCACTCATTCTGTTGTCTTCTTATGTGTTGTCCTTGCCGTCTGCCGGCCTAGGGGCCGGCCGTCGGTAGGGGGTGTTCTCTAGTTCTCTTGCTGTCGGTCGGCGGTGGTTATATGCCTTTGCCGGCCGGTCTCTTGCTCATCTGCCGGCCGCTACGAGTGGCGGCCGGCAGCCGGGCGCTACCTGGTGTGGATGCCAGCCGGCAGGGTTTGCTTACCGCTGCCGGCCGGCCTGCTACATTGCTCGGTTAGCCGGCCACTAAGAGTGATGGCCGGCAACACGGTGCTACCCGGGTGGCTACGGACCGGCAACCACTGCCGGCCGGTTCAGGCATGGGAACTGGAGTTCTCCCCAATAGGGGTGATCTGAAGTTGTATACTTGAGACCTACCTTTGGAAAAAAAGGGGGGGGGTTACTGACCGGCAAGAGCCGGCCGGCACACCACCCTCATGTACTGTATCAGTTCTTTCCTGGGTGGTGTATTCTACCAAGAGAGACCATGATATAGTAGGTTACAACACTGTTTTTTCTAACTTACTTGTGTTGCCTTGTGCAATCACTTGGCGTCGCCTTACAAGGATGAAAAGAGAATTCTTTTCATCTCTAGCCAGAATGGTAAAATCTTACCTTAGGTGTGAGCTACACCTAATTTCCCTCGGGAAATATGATCTCAGGTTATTCTAGCAAAGACTAACCACGTGCTTTTATGGCTGGTGGGCTTCCACAGGTGATTGTGTGGGTTTCACAAGTAGGTGTCTTTCCCTTATTCTTTGTGAATGCTCATATATACATGTGAATTGAAATTCACTTGATATTCATGGAAATTTTCTTCTTTTACAGGAGGAGCATCCGAAATGTGATAGCGTTTTCTGCAATGTCCGCAGCAAGAACTTTTGCGGACATGTCTCGTGTAGGAGGCACGCGGCTTGCGCAGCCTCCAAGGATGATCATCGCTACTGGGATCCGCAGGTATGTGCAGTGTGTACTAACCTGCTATCAGAGGCTTTTGAATCCCCTAGGTCGGCGGAGTCAAGGGATGCAGCGAGGGAGAAGCTCCGTTTATGGGTAAGGGGTTTCCAGAAGAACACCACTGGACCTTATCTTCCTAATGAGAAGATGAGGGCATACCTTTTTCCCAAGGCTTCTACTGACGCTGTTGTTCCCCAGCCTCGGCCGGAGATCCCTCTCGTCCAGATCCCAGTGGAGGAGGATGTTGCGGATGCCATGCAGGACATCCAGCTGGATGACAAGATGTCTGACTTGTCCGACCGTGCGGAACAGGCCCTCCTCACAGAGGGTGAGGAGGAGGATCAAGATCCGATTGCCGTGGAGGAAGAGGTTTCCGTACCTTCAGACATTCCGGTTCAGGCCCCTGAACCTATCCCCTCTACTTCGTCCGCTCTTCCAGCAGAGCTGGGACAGGCTCTCTCTTCCATCGTTGGTATGATACAACAGATGCAGAGGGAGAATAATCAGAAGGCCGCTGCAATGGAGCTCCAGATGCAGAAGATCACAGCGTCACGTGGACCTCCAAAGAAGCTCAACGTGAAGGACCTTCCTCTGTGCTCAGATGCCAACCCATGGAGATATGCCAAGCACATGCCGATGACGGTCGGGAAGATCGTCATGTCGGAGAAACTGGGTTCAGTTCCCCTTGAGGAGGTGGAATTCTGGCCCAGCAGAGGGGCCTACCCGGACTGTTATGTCCGTCTGAAGAAGGAGCCGGCCTCGAAGGAAGAGACGGAACCGAAGGAGGTGATCATCCTGGATCACGCCAAGGCTCAAGCTGCTTTAACATCTGCGTTGAAGGAGAGGGGGTTCTCAAACTCTAAAGTTGCTGCTTTGAGTAAGAAGCACCCCTCCTTCGTATCCTCCCCGGCTAGGGCCTTCCCCTTTATGCAGAAAGGGTTCACGGCCGTTTTGAAGGCGGTTGAAGCTGGCAAACCATGTCCATCTCTGGAGGAATGCAAGCCATTGTCTTTGGCCTTGCCGTTGGACAACAAGGACTGGAAGGAGGTACACCTCACCTTCTCGGTTGGGAAGTTGGACGCCGATATCGCAGGTCAACAGTTCAGCGAAAACCTTCCCAAGTTGTCGGAATTCCTCCTACGGAGGGAATTGGATACAAAGGAGCGTCTGGCAGCCTCAATGTCTCTCCAGACAAACATGGAGACAATGGCTAGCAACCCCACGATGCCTGAGATGTTCATGGTAATGGCCAAGATCCATCTGGCCACGGTGACGAAGGACCTCTATTGCTTTGTCAAAGCGAGGAGGGCCTGCAGGGAGTTAGTCTGTGTTCGCCTCGGCCACAGTGAGGCATGAACCCAAGAAACTCATCTCATCCAGCATCTGAGGTAAAGATCTCTTTCCCAATGAGGTGGTCAAGGAGGTGGTGGACAAGGCAGCCACTGAGAACCGAAATCTTCTCCTTAAGTGGGGCCTGTTCCTTAAGAGGAAGTCTTCCCCTGATGAGGGCCCTCAGCCGAAAGGAAAGGCGAAGAAATCGAGGTTTTCTTCCCGTCCAGCCAAGCCTTTCAGACCACAACGTCAGCAGCAGCAGCAGCCAGCTTTGCCTCCGGTGCCACAACTGGTAGCCCAGACCCCGACCACCTTCCAATGGGTACCCCAAGCTGTGTCATCAGCATCCCCGGCATTCAATCCAGTGTTCGAAGGGCAATCGACCACGTTTCGAGCAAAGCCCAGAGGTGCAGCCAGAGGTTCGGCGAGACGCCCCTCTAGGGGAAGAGGATTCAGAGGTGGTCGCGGCCAGGGAGGCAAGACTGCAGGGCAGTCAAAGTGAAGTGTCGCCGGTAGGAGGGAGACTACAGTATTTCCGGGATCGCTGGACCTTCGATCCCTGGGCCCACAGCCTGCTCAAAAATGGACTGGGTTGGAGTTGGTACAGTACTCCGCCCCTGTGCCCTCAATTTTTACAACACTCCACCCCCGTTTTGGAGGAGTACATTCAAGAACTGTTGGAGAAAAAGGTGATCCGGAGGGTAAAGTCCATCAGGTTCCAAGGGAGGCTGTTTTGTGTTACCAAGAAAGACTCGGGGAAACTTAGAGTCATTCTGGACTTGTCACCACTCAACAAGTTCATAATGAACCACAAGTTCAAGATGTTAACATTACAACACATAAGGGCCTTACTGCCCAAGAGGGCATATACCGTCTCCATCGATTTGTCAGACGCCTATTGGCACGTTCCAATAAGTCGCCGTCTCTCCCCCTACCTAGGATTCAAGCTGCAACAAAAACTTTATGCTTTCAGAGCGATGCCTTTCGGGCTAAACATAGCTCCAAGGATCTTTACGAAGCTTGCGAGCGCAGCGCTCAAACAGTTACGCCTAAAAGGGTTCCAGGTAGTAGCCTACCTGGACGATTGGTTGGTGTTGGCAGCATCCAGAGCGGAATGCTTGCAAGCTTCCCTACAGGTGATTCAGTTCCTGGAATATCTAGGTTTCATGATCAACAGAAAGAAGTCTCGTCTTTCTCCAGCTCAGAGTTTCCAGTGGTTGGGAATTCACTGGGATCTAGTGTCACACCGTTTTTCCATTCCAATGTCGAAAAGGAAGGAAATAGCAGGGTCTGTCAAGAGACTTCTAGGTTCCGAGAGGATATCAAGACGCGAACAAGAGAGGGTTCTGGGCTCTCTTCAGTTCGCATCTGTAACAGACCCAGTGCTAAGAGCACAGCTAAAAGATGCAGCGGGAGTTTGGAGAACCTTTGCATCAAGAGAGCGAAGGGACTTGAAGAGACCGGTCCCACTTCGGCTACGTTCTCTTCTCAGACCGTGGTCTCAAGCCAGTCGTCTAAAGAGGTCAGTACCTCTTCAGCCACCCTCCCCCGTCAGTGACAATCCACACAGACGCCTCAAATGTAGGGTGGGGAGGTCACTCCCATCGGAAAAAAGTGCAAGGGACCTGGTCCAAGCTATTTGGGACTTTTCACATAAACTTTCTAGAAGCTATGGCAGTGCTTCTTACCCTGAAGAAAGTATCCCCACGTCACTCGATCCATGTAAGGTTGGTATTGGACAGCGAGGTGGTAGTGAAATGTCTGAATCGGCGGGGATCGAGATCTCCACCTCTCAACCAGGTAATGTTAGCTATATTCCGACTGGCAGAGAAGAAGAAGTGGCACCTGTCAGCAGTTCACCTTCAAGGAGTCCGGAATGTGACCGCGGACGCTCTATCCAGGGTTACACCGATAGAGTCGGAATGGTCCCTAGACGCAGGATCATTCTCCTTCATCTCGAGTCAAGTCCCAGAACTGCAGATAGACCTCTTCGCGATGAAGGACAACAAGAAGCTGCCGAGATATGTGTCCCCGTACGAGGACTCCTTGGCGGAAGCAGTAGATGCGATGTCCCTCGATTGGAACAGATGGTCCAGGATCTACCTGTTTCCCCCTCACAATCTGATGTTGAGGGTCCTCAACAAACTGAGATCCTTCAAGGGAGTAGCAGCGATAGTGGCCCACAAGTGGCCGAACAGTGTATGGTTCCCTCTAGCTCTGGAACTACGACTAGAGTTTCTACTACTCCCGGACCCAGTTCTGTCCCACCAAGTCCAGAAGTAGACTGTCTACGCTTCATTACAGAAAACCCGGACCCTGCAGCTCATGATCTTCTCTCCCTGGCGGTGAAGAAACGGTTCGGAATTTCGAAAGATAGCATCGACTTCCTGGAAGAATATAAGTGCAAGTCTACTAGAAGGCAGTACGAATCAGCATGGAAGAAATGGGTAGCCTTTGTCAAAGACAAGAATCCGCACGAGATCTCTACGGAGTTCTGCCTATCCTTCTTCATCCACCTCCACGGACAGGGGCTGGCGGCTAACACGATTTCTACATGTAAGTCAGCTCTGACAAAACCCATTCTGTATGCCTTCCAGGTAGACCTCGCTAACGAGATTTTTAACAAGATCCCGAAGGCCTGTGCTAGGCTTAGACCTTCAGCTCCTCCAAAGCCTATTTCATGGTCTTTAGACAAAGTCCTTCAGTTTGCCTCATTACTGGATAATGAGGAGTGTGCACTGAAGGACCTGATTCAAAAAGTGATCTTCCTTTTTGCCCTAGCTTCTGGGGCCAGAGTTAGTGAGATTGTAGCCCTCTCGAGAGAGGAGGGCCGGGTTCAGTTCCTGGATGGGGGAGAACTGAACCTGTTTCCGGACCCTACGTTTCTCGCTAAGAACGAGTTGCCCACCAACAGGTGGGGTCCCTGGAGAATCTGCCCTCTGAAAGAAGATGCATCTCTATGTCCCGTAGAATGCCTAAAGGTCTATCTTCGTAGAACTTCAGACTTCCATGGGGGCCAACTATTCAGAGGAGAAACATCGGGCTCGAATTTATCTTTAAATCAACTTAGGGCGAAAATTACATATTTTATTCGCAGAGCGGATCCTGACAGTTCACCCACAGGTCATGATCCGAGGAAAGTTGCTTCATCCTTAAACTTCTTTAACTTTATGGATTTTGAACACCTTCGTTCATACACTGGCTGGAAGTCTTCCAGGGTATTCTTTCGCCACTATGCTAAGCAAGTGGAGCAGCTAAAGAGGTCTGTGGTAGCAGTTGGTTGCGTCGTTAACCCTGTTGTTTAACTCTGCGAGGAACAGTGGATTTAATTGGGACTTTGATTCTTGGGTGAGTGTATAGTTATATGCGTTGCTATAACTAGTAGTGAAGGCTCTGGGAGCCCACAATGACTGTTCCAGCGTTATGGTGATTGTACCACAAGTACAGAAAGGTGTGCCGAGCGTTTCTGACGCTAATGTCAGTGGATAGTAACATGGACGTTTAACTTTGATACCTTGGTATGGGACAAGTGACCTGATTGTTTTCTTTCAGATAACCATACATCCATGCACTACAGTAATTGTGTAAATTGTTGGTCATCCACCTATCATATGTATATAATTGTGGTAACCATGTCTATTTATTGTTAATCAATAAACTTGTTCTCGGGAACCTTGCGTCTCCTTCACCTATATTGATTTCATTTTAATTATTGAGCATTCAGCCTATGTATATTAATCGGGGATATCTATAATAGCCTGTTCCTTAATGCAAGCCTTGTTGCACTGGTTTATACTTTCCTTAGCATAAAGGGCTCCATCCTTCTCTGAGGACGGTGGCGGCAGCAAGTTTAATCCTACGCAGATATAACCTTTTTGTCTATTTCTACTTCAACCAGGGTGCTGGTTGGGGTTTTTCCCTTGGATGCTGTAGTTCCGTAAGGACTATGCTTTACTTCATATAGAGTAAGACCACTATATTGTATTGGCTTGCGAGTGATTCATACATAGGTATATGTACTCTTCGTTCGTTTCTAGAGTCTAGTAGGACTCCTCCCTGTAGGGGGCAGGAAGCGCTTTCATGGCTTATGATTAGTGAAAAGATGTATAACGGTAACATCTTAGGTCTTTCAGTCGAGTTGACTAAGAAACATTCCTGAGGAGTACGGCACGTATTGAGAATCCACAGATACAGTAATGCTCTGGTATACTTCCATCAGGACGACATGGCTTGAGCCCAAAAAACGGATTTTGAGCGAAGCGAAAAATCTATTTTTGGGTAAGATGGCCATGTCGTCCTGATGGACCCGCCCTATCCCTTTTCAAAAAAAAAAAAAAAAAAAAAAAAAAAAAAAAAAAAAAAAAAAAATAAAAAGGGCTGTAGGACCCCTCCCTACATACAGTATCTGTAGCACCTCGTGTATCGCTACAAGGAATACAGATGGCGCCGCGAGCGGCGCAGGGCACGTTTACGAAACGGGGAGGAGAGATGCCTTACGAACGGCTCCCCCCTTTTTCTTATCGTTTTCGTTTTCTTGCCATTTGACCCCTACGAAGTGTTAACTCTATTCGGGGTATAGATTGCTATGTGGCGTGTCAAGAATACGTCCGCTGATATTTACGATATCCCCAAGGTCTTTTTTAGGGATACTCGCTCCAGGAGTTAGAATTCTGGGTACCTTAAGGTAAATTCTCTGGGAATATCGCCGTAGTTGTAATATACCCTAGGAAGCTGCCTTTAAGGAACTTCCATCAGGACGACATGGCCATCTTACCCAAAAATAGATTTTTCGCTTCGCTCAAAATCTGTTTTCTAATAAGCATTTCTGTGAATGACTGTCTTTCCACACTGTGTAAAGAACGCATGGCACAAGTGTTATCTCTATGTTTCTTCACCTTTAATAACTGGAACAGTCCATAGTGTCACCCTGGTGACACTTCACTTTACGTGTTGCACTGTAAGGTCTCAACATATACACCCTATACATAAGAGTCCCAATCAATTCACTGTTCCTCACAGCGCTAAGGGACAGGTTTTAGCACACTACCTGCCGCCACCACATACCTTTTCAACTCTTGCACTTGCTTCGCGTAGTGTTTAAAGAACACTTTGGATGACTTCCATCCAGTATACGAGTGAAGACGCTTAAAGTCCATGTATTGGAAGAAGTTCAATGACGAAGCAATTTTTCTAGGATCAGGACCTGCGGGTGTACTGTCAGGATCTGCTCCGCGAATGAAGTAGGTTATCTTCGCCCCTAGTTGTTTTAGGGATAAGTTTGAGCCCAATGTTTCTCCTTTAAAGAGCTGTCTTCCCCTGAAGTCTGAAGTTCTACGAAGATAGACCTTCAGACACTCTACTGGACACAGTGAGACATCTTCCTTCAGAGGGCAGGTTCTCCAGGGACCCCACCTTTTGGTAGGTAGCTTGTTCTTGGCGAGAAACGTTGGGTCAGGAAAGAGATTCAGTTCTCCCGCTTCTGTGAACTGAATATGGCCCTCATCCCGAGAAAGGGCCACTATTTCACTAACTCTGGCCCCCGAGGCTAGAGCAAACAAGAATATAACTTTTTGAGTCAGGTCTTTCAGAGAGCAGTCCTCATTGTTCACTGTTGAGGCAAAGTGTAGGACCTTATCCAAGGACCATGATATGGTCTTCGGAGGTGCTGCAGGCCTAAGTCTAGCACAGGCCTTAAGGATCTTGTTCAAGATTTCATTGGATAAATCTACTTGGAAGGCGTAAAGCAGAGGTCTAGTCAAGGCTGATTTACACGTTATCGTGTTGGTAGCTAAACCTTGTCCATGAAGGTGAATAAAGAAGGATAAACAGAAATCTGTTGAGATCTCTTTTGGTCTTCTTGCCTTGACAAAAGCAACCCACTTCTTCCAAGATGACTCATATTGCTTTCTGGTAGATTTAGACTTATATTCTTCCCACACAGGTACAAACTGGTCTGATGTTGCATATAGCTAAGCCTGTATGCCTTGGATGCTATGGTGGCTTATGTAAACCTTTGTTCGTATTGAGAATACAAACTTCGACTGGCTTTGTATACAGTGAGACCTGTATGCTTTTGTCTGCTAGGTTTGTTCATATGGGATATGCAATCCTCGAGACTTTTCCTGAGTCTGGTATGACTCTTCCCTGCAAGGGGGCAGGAAGCACTAACATAAATCATGATTAGAAGTAACGACGTATAACGGTAACGTTATATGTCTCTATGGTCTGAGTGACCAAGGAAATATTGTCTTGAGGTTAAGGCACATTTGGAAATCCACAGATACAGTACTTTCTAATAATGCACTGGTAACCTTCCATCAGGACGACATGGCCTGAGCCCAAAAAATGTATTTTGAGCGAAGCGAAAAATCTATTTTTGGGTGAGATAGCCATGTCGTCCTGATGGACCCGCCCTCCTGTTTATGAAAGGCCTTGGCAGGATCCCTCCCGAAACTACTATATCTGTAGCACCTTGCTCAACGCTACAAGGAATAAACATGGCGGCGACGATGGCACCATCTAGATACTCAAGGTAGTAATGGAGGAAGTGTACCTTGATAACGGCTCCCATTCTATTTTTGCCACTTTCCCCCTCGAAGCGAAAACTCTATTCTGGGTGAAGATTGCTATGTGTCGTATCAAGATATACGTCCCCTGATATTATGCGATATCCTTGAGAGAAATTTTAAGGATATTCGCGCCAGGAGTTAGAATTCTGGAGACCTAAAGGTAAATTCTCTGGGAATATCACTGTAGTCAAATATACCCTAGGAGGCTACTTATAGGAACCTTCCATCAAGACGACATGGCTATCTCACCCAAAAATAGATTTTTCGCTTCGCTCAAAATCCGTTTTTTATTTTGGGGACAATGGGTGGGCGGAGCTAGCTGGGAAGACGTCTCGCAGGTGTGTTGATGTGTATATGAGAGTTACCTGAAACCCTCTTGATTCGCCTTTTGGCATATTTATCTACTTGGAAACATTGATGCTTGGGAACCGCCCCACGCTACCAGACCTCCATCCTGGAATATTCCGGAAGCATTTAGGTTTGATATATATGGTGACCCAAGGTTGGGTTAGAGTGAGAGACAGACGGACGTAGAGATCGAGTTACAACCGCAGCCTGATATAGCCTCATTCCCATCTCCCTCTCTCTCTCTCCCGCAAATAACCCAGTGTATTATCAAAAGTGTTCATTACGTTAGTGTGTCCTCTCCTAAGTGACTGTGCCCCAAAGCAAATCGTGTGTCAAAAATATGCAAAACTAAAAGGTGATTGTGGATTCATTGTATTATGGTGAGTGTTGGCATTTTATAACGTTTTTGGTGAAAGGCCCTGTGGGGAAAATAGTTTTGTTACGTGATCAGGTTATATATGTCATTCATTAAGTGTCAAACTTGAACACTGTATCATCAGATTTATTTAATGTTTTTGTATAATATTCATTGTATTTCATTTCTTAAACTAGGGTTTATACAGATATAATAGTTCGAGTCAAGTTCTTAGATAAGTTTAGATCGTAACATTTTTGTCTTATTCTAAGTTTTGTTCAGACTTAATATTTTTCCAGTGACTCAATTCTGTTATGTAAATTCTTTTCAAGGTGTTGTTATTTATTTAGAGTATTTTTATTTTAGTAAAGAGTGTATTATTCCAATCATCATTGTTAGAGACCAGATTCCACTCGATTCCTGTTAAAAACAACAGTGAGAGTTAAATATGATTTAATAATACTTAAGAGTAATTACCCAGTTAGTTTTGAGTGTGCTTAAGAGACCTTTGGATATTCAGTGTTTTATATATTGCTGTCTGGAAGTTATTTAACGGTCTCAGAATTTTGGTATTAATGTTTTAAATTGTAACAATTTTAATGTAAAAGCAAACAAGGTAATTTGGAATTCGAGAGGTTAATTAAGTTGCCAGTCGTAGTATATATAATATTATATGTTTTGTTCCCAGTCACGAGTCATAGTATGATATATTTTGGGTGCTCGTACCCGGGAAGCATAACATACTATATATATATATATATATATATATATATATATATATATATATATATATATATATATATATATATATATTTTTTTTTTTTGGTGGGGGGTGGGGTGGGGGGGGGGGTTGCCTCAGGCCATGTCGTCCTGATGGAAGTTCCCAAAGGGTAGCTTCCTAGGGTATATTTGACTACAGGGATATTCCCAGAGAATTTTACCTTAAGGTATCCAGAATTCTAACTCCTGCAGCGAATATCCCTAATTAAATCTAACAGGGATATCGCATAATATCAGAGGACGTATTCTTGACACGTCACATAGCTATCTTCACCCTGAACAGTATTAACGCTTCGAGGGATTACAGTGACAAGAATCTGAAACGGGAATGAAAAGAGAGTCGTTCCCAAGGAATCTCTCCTATTCCGTTTCCAGTGTGTATCTGACAAAGGTGGCAGCGCCATCTCCATTCCTTTTCGTGTAGCTCTACTACTTGGTGTTTTCCCTTGTGTTCTTTCGTATTTTTGTATTTCATTCAACGTTATGATGCTTTTTCCGGCCCCCTCTGCCTCTCAAAAGTTGAGGATTATCTTTACTTTGTATAAATGTAAGCTCTTGTCGTTTTGAATTAAATCAAAAGTGATTTTAACGTAAACAAGAGCTGTTGCCTACCGGAGGCATCCTGGATGCTGTCGCTCGCTATATATGGGTCATTTAGTTAGCCAGAGCGACGTTCCCAGTTTTTACGCTTTAATAAATCTAGCTATTTAGCTCCTCTAGGAATTCTTATATAATGCCGTTAGTTTTCAGTTCGGTGATTTAGGTAACCGATCTTGCCCTTCGCGAGGCTTAGTAGCCTGGATGTCTGGCCTGAGTACTTTCATGCATGATATAAGTTTTCCAAGTGTTATGTTATTGAAGGTATAAGCAAATATTTTATACATGTAAGATATTGTTGAATTTTCCTCTCCAAGGTTGTATACGAGAGAGCTTCGGTGATTTAGGTAATCGATTCTGACCGCACCTAGGCTAGTAGCCTATGGGGCTTCAGTATACTCTCGCACACATTCCCGGTTGTTCTTTTCTCCTCCGGAGAATAAGTTCAATCCCTTTCTCCTTCTGAGTAAGCCTTAGGCTTAGTCCTAGTGGTTCTATCTGAATAGTATTCAGGTATAACTATACTAGGTTAGGTCTGTCCTGACCCGCTAACCAGAGTATCTGGTTTTTGAGGTTGGGACAGAACATCAGAGTTTTAGTCTGTGGTCTACGTCTTCCTAGCATAGAGAATGAGTTTCCTTTGCTAGGTTAGGTGCAGACACAGGAGGCTTTGCTTCCCTAGCCCACATCTGAAGGATTCTGTACGAGATGATTCCTTCTTCTAGTGGTCTAGCAGACTGTCCTGTGTGGTTATTCACGGGCCGGAGAATGAGTTTTCTCCATTGCCTGGCGAAATAAATACACCTAACTTGGTTCTGGTATGGAGGAGGATAGCAAGTATTGCCATCCTTCCTCCCTATGGAAACACTCTAAGTTAGGATAACCTTCCCTAACTGCTAGGTGTGTCTCATACTAGAACGAAGTTTACAGGACCCTTATCCCATTTCCCCCATCTCTTTCTTAGTGATGGCCTAGCCATCACATCTCTTAGCCAGTCCTACTTCTGTACCTAGTATAGGTTAGGATGGGGGACCGGCTCAGCTCTCTGCCGGCCGGCAATAACATGCAGGCAGGCAGAGACCCTTTTTTCTTCTGCAGAGTGAACCCCAGACCTCCCTTGGTCTCCCATCCATGTCTGCTGGTAGAGCCCGACAGGCTATGGATATATAGGAAGCCTGAATGCTACATTCTCCCCTTCCATATGTTCACTCGTTCTGGATGAAGGTTGTATGGTAATGCCGCCTTAAAACCTTACATCCATACTGTTTCTCTTGCTACTGTTTTGTACTCCTAGCCCGGCTGCCGGCTTAAATGGCTGGCAGCCGGTTAGATGGAGGTTTTCTGGTTCGTAGTCACTGCCGGCATTCATGGGTATCACTACCTTTGCTTGCCGGCAGTAGAAGCACATCCCGAGATCTGTTGGCCACTACGTTTAGCAGCCGGCAGTCAGGTGCCAGTGTTTTCAGTTGCCGACCGGCATTAATTGCTGGCCGGCACATATTTGCGAACCAGTGAACTGCCGCCTATTAGTTAAAGGTAGCATACCTTTGAACTATACAGGGGTAAATGCCGGCCGGCAGTGCCGGCACATGCCGGTACGTGCTGGCGCGTGCTGGTCGGCACGACAGCATGCATTGTACAGTAGTTACTATATTTGTGGTGTAGTACACACTGCATTAATAAAGCTACAGTACAGAGTTTGTTGTAACACTTAAGTTCTTCCAACATACTTAATGTTATCTTGTACACCTTTTGTTGAGACCGTACAATATATAGAAAGTAAGTTCTTTCTGTATTCATTCTATCCAGTATATTAAAACTTTATTTCAAGGTGTGAGCCACATCTTAACTTTCCGCTTAGGAAAATATATAAGGTATTCTAGAATAAGAATTAACCTTAGTTTTAATATCTTGGGAGGTTACAGCAATTGGCTGGGCAGGAAATACAACTATGTGTCTTTCCTTCTTTGTTTCTTAGCTTTACTATATAAGCTACATGTATTAACAATAAGTGAAAAGCCTTCACTTGATACTCATGATTTTCTTTTCATTACAGGAGGACCATCCGAAGTGCGGGAGTATGGTTTACAATGTCCGCAGTAAGAACTTCTGTGGACATGAGTTATGCAGGAGGCACACAGCATGCACAGCCTCCAAAGGTAATCTCTGGTATCAGAACCCTCAGGTATGTATCATATATTCTATCCTGATTATCAAGGTGTTTGACACCACTAAGCGGAGTCAAGGGATGCTGTTAGAGAAAAGTTGCGAACCTGGGTGAGGAGTTTTCAGAGGCCCCTACCTTCCAAATGAGAAGATGAAGGCCTACCCTTTCCCTAAGGCATCGACTGATGCAGCCATCCCTCAGCCTCATGAGGAGATACCAACCGTCCAGAATCCGGTAGATTCTGAAATCTCGGCCGCCCTTCAAGACATCCAATTGGACGATAGGATGTCAGAGGTGTCGTATTATACAGAGAAGGACCTTCTGGGAGAAGGTCAGGAGGAGGAACTGACCCAGGCTCCAGAAATAGAAGAGGAAGAAATCGACGAGGTGTCGGTTACATTGGTTCCGTCCCCAGAGCCTGTTCCCTCTACATCGTCTGCTATCTCAGATGATCTGGGAAGGACTCTTTCTTCTATTATTGTAATGATTCAACAAATATAAAAGAAGAATGATGAAAAGGAAGCTGCGATGAAACTGTAGATACGCAGACTCGCAGCATCATGTGGGCCCCATAAGTGACTCAACGTGACGGATCTTCCTTTGTGCTCAGACCTCAACCCTTGGAGGTATGCCGAACACATGTCATTGACAACCGGGAAGATTGTTATATCAAAGAAGTTGGGCTCAATTCCCCTGGAAGACGTGGAATTTTGGCCCCACAAAGACTCTTACCCGGACTGCTAAGTTCGTCTTAGGAAGGGGCCAGCCTCAAAGGAGGAAACGGAGCCGAATGAGGTCATAGTCCTTGACCATAGTAATGCACAGGCATTACTAGCGAGCTCGATGAAGGAGAGGGGCTTCACGAACTCAAAGGTGCCAGCTTTGAGTAAGAAGCTTCCCTCCTTTGTGGCCTCTCGAACCAGAGCCTTTCCCTTCATAGAAAAGGGATATAAGGCAGCCTTGAAGGCGACGAAGGCAAGGAAACCATGCCTCTCCATGGAGGAATGCAAGCCATTATCCCTGAACTTGCCATTGGACCAAAAGGACTGGAAGGACGTTCACCTTACCTTCTCAGTCAAGAAGTTGGAAGCTCATATTGCCGAACGTCAATTTGGTGAGGGACTTCCACAGCTGTTGGTGTTTCTCTTGCGCAGAGGGCAAGAGACGAAAGAAAGACTTGCGGCATCATTGTCGTTGCAAACGATTTAAAAAAGAAAAAAAAAAAAAACGATGGCAAGTGACCCCAAGAAACAGGACACGTTCATGGTAGTAGCCAAAACCCATCTGGCCACAGTTACGAAGGATCTCTTTAGCTTTATTAAAGCTAGGAGAGCCTGTAGAGAGTTCGTGTTTGCCTCGGTTGCGGTGAGGCACGAACCGAGGAGACTGATTTCTTCTTGCATATGGGGTAAAGACCTCTTTCCCAACGAAGTAGTTAAAGAGGTAGTAAACAAAGCTGCCACGGAGAATAGGAACCTTCTCCAAAAGTGGGGCTCAAACCTTAAGAGAAGTCTTCTCCGGATGAGGGTCCCCAACCCAAGAAGAAGACAAAAAAGCCTAGGCTATCCTCTCGGCCGGCTAAGCCTTACCGACGGCAACAACAGCAACTTCCTGTGACCGCGGTGCCTCAGATAGTGGCACAACCTCAAACCACGTACCAGTTGGTACCTCAACATGTGGCGACACAATCGCCAGTTTTTAACCCAGCCTTTGAAAGGCAGACTTCTTCCTTTCAATCAAAAGCAAGAGAAACAGCCAGAGGTTCTTCTAGACCCCTTTCAAGGGGAAGGGGATTCAGGGGAGGACGCAGTTAAGGAGGCAAGGTCTCAGGTCCACAACGGCAGAAGCGAGATGCTCCCAGTAGGAAGGAGACTACATCTATTTAGGGATCGTTGGACCTTCAATCCCTGGGCCCACAGCCTAATAAAGAATGGACTAGGTTAGTGCTAGAACAGTCCTCCACCTCCATTTCCTCGGTTCTTCCAACAATCTACCCCCATTCTGGAAGAATATGTCCGAAAACTCTTAGTGAAAAGAGTAATTCGAAAAGTAAAGTCCATCAAGTTCCAAGGCAGGCTGTTTTGTGTTCCAAAGAAGGACTCAGAAACTCAGAGTCATTCCGGACTTGTCGCCACTCAACAAGTTCATAGTGAACTACAAGTTCAGGATGCTCACACTTCAACACAAAAGGACACTACTGCCCAAAAGAGGGCATATACAGTCTCCATAGACTTGTCAGACGCTTATTGGCACGTTCCAATTAATTGTCACATCTCCTCCTACCTAGGGTTCGAGTTACAAAGAAGGCTTTACGCCTTCAGAACCATACCATTCGGGCTAAACATAGCCCCAATTATTCTCATGGAGCTTGCGAATGCAGCCGTCCACCAATTACGCCTAAAGAGAGTCCAAGTAGTGGCCTACTGGACGACTGGCTGGTGTGGGCAGCATCCAGGACAGAATGCATGCCAGCCTCTAAGATAGTGATCCAGTTCCTGGAACATCTGGGATTCGAGATCAACATTAAAAAGTCTCGACTATCTCCAGCTCAAAAAATTTCAATGGTTGGGTATCCATTGGAATTTGGAGTCACATCAACTTTCCATTCCTAGGAAGAAGAGGAAAGAAATAGCAAGATCTGTCAAGAGACTATTGATATCCAATCGGATATCGAGACGCAAACAGGAGAGAGTGCTGGGCTCTCTACAGTTTGCTTCCATAACAGATTCAGTGCTAAGAGCACAACTAAAGGATGCAACAGGAGTCTGGAGATCATATGCATCAAACGCGCAAAGAGATCTGATGAGACCACTACCAGTGAGATGCTTGAATCGACAAGGGTCAAGATCACCTCGGATCAACCAAGTGATGTTGGCCATACTCCGTTTGGCGCAAAGATAGAAATGGCCCCTGTCAGCAGTTCACATTCAATCGGTCCGCAACGTGACAGCGGACGCTCTATCCAGGTTCACACCGATAGAGTAAGAATTGTCCCTAGACGCAGGATCGTTCTCCCTCAGCTTAAGCCAAGTCCCGGAACTGCAGATAGACCTCTTTGCGATGAAAGACAACAAGTAAAATGTGTCCCCGTACGAGGATACGCTAGCGGAAGCACTGGACACTATGTCCCTAGACTGCAACAGATGGTCCAGGATTTACCTGTTCCCTCTGCACAACCTCCTTTGAAGATCCTCAATATGAGATCCTTCAAAAGGAAGGTGGCAATAGTGGCCCACAAGTGGCCAATCAGCGCTTAGTTCCCTCTGGCATTGGAACTACGACTGAAGTTTGTACCGCTACCGGATCCAATCCTGACTCAGCGAGTAGGTGTCGTTTGTCAAGGCGAAGAAACCAAAAAGAATTCTTGATTGACTTTTGTTTATTTTCTTTATTCACCTTCATGAGTAAGGTTTAGCAGCCAACACATTATCAACGTGCAAGTCTGCCTTGACAAGACTGATACTATATACCTTTCAGGTCGACCTTTCTAAGGACAATTTTTAATTAAAATTCCGAAGGTTGGTGCTAAGGTTAGACCTTCAGCGCCTCTAAGACCCATTTCATGGGCACTAGATAAGGTTCCTCATTTGCATTAATTTTGAATAATGAGGAGTGCGCTTTGAAGGATTTAACTCAAAAAGTTATGTTTTTGTTTGCACTCGCTTCGGGGGTTAGAGTTAATGTAATTGTGGCTCTCTTGAGAGGGGAAGGCCACGTCCAGCTCTTGAAAGGAGAACTGAATCTTTCCAGACCCAACGTTTCTTGCCAGGAACAACTACCCACCAACAGGTGGGGTCCTTAGAGATCTGCCCTCTGAAGGAAGATGCATCTCTATGTCCAGTGGAGTGCCTAAAGGTCTATCTTCATAGAACTTCAGACTTTAAGGGAGGACAGCTGTTCAAAGGAGAAACCTCGGGTTCAAATTTTATCTCTGAAACAACTAAGGGCGAAACTCACCTATGTTATTCGCAAAGCGGATCCAGACAGTACACCCGCAAGTCATGATCTGGGCAAAGTTGCCTCTTCCGTAAAATTTCTTTAATTATATGGACTTTGAACATCTTCGTTCGTACACCAGCTGGTAGTCTTCCAAGCTGTTCTTTAT
This sequence comes from Palaemon carinicauda, assembly GCF_036898095.1. Classification (NCBI taxonomy): domain Eukaryota; kingdom Metazoa; phylum Arthropoda; class Malacostraca; order Decapoda; family Palaemonidae; genus Palaemon; species Palaemon carinicauda. The sequence continues at coordinate 95,922,381 of NC_090735.1, read as the reverse complement.
GCACTATGCGAAGCAAGTGGAGCAACTCAAGAGGTCTGTGGTAGCAGCAGATAGAATTCTTAAACCTGCTGTTTAAATCTGCGAGGAACACACTGAGCGATAGGCCACTAATGTGTCCTTACGAACTGTTCCATGGACTTTGGTGAACTATAGCATAATACGGACACTTGTGCCAAGCGTTTTTTACGCTAGTGTAAATAAACAGTAATACAGACTACAGTATATCATTATTATTAATGATTCGATTGAAGTGGCAAATCTGTTTCCTGTTAAACGAAACAATATTTTCTGTTGACTGTTTTCTTTATGCTTTAACGAATATTGTCCACATTTTATAAATTTTATAATTGTTGACCTGATATGTATGTTTATTAAATTTCTAATAAACTGGTTCATAGTGAACCCTGCGTCTTATTCTCCCACACCCATTTTATTAGAAATATACTGAGCATTATAATTAAAATATGGATAATTTTAACATGGAACGTCTTTTAAGATTGTTCCTTTCTTCAAGCAAAAATCCACTCACTTTAGCCCTTCCTTAGGAAGGGTTAACGTTGTACCCTAAGGGGTTGGTGGTAGAGATGCAAAATTTGTTCCTATACGGATACAACTGTTATCTAATAGTTTAATAAGAGTAGATACCTTGGGGATATGTCAGGAATTCATACTGACATTGGTCACTCTTATACAAACTTTGCTTTACGATGTATAGGGCGAGACCGCTATACAAGCTTGTCTTTTGGTTATCCATAGTTATTATGTACTCCTCGAGACTTTTTCCAGAGTCTAGTACGACTCTTCCCTGTAGGGGGTAGGAAGCACTAACATAGTTCATGCTTAGATGAAATGATGTATGACGGTAACATCATAGGTCTCTAGGTCTAGACGGACCAGGAAATACTTTCTTGAGGGTATGGCACCGGTTGAGAATCCACAGATACAGTAATGCTCTGGTAAACTTCCATCAGGACGACATGGCCTGACCCCAAAAAACGGATTTTGAGCGAAGCGAAAAATCTATTTTTGGGTGAGGTAGCCATGTCATCCTGATGGACCCGCCCTTCCTTTTATTGTAAAAGGGCTTATTAACCCCTCCCTATAATACAGTATCTGTAGCACCTCGTATATCGCTACAAGGAATGGAGATGGCGCTGCCACCTTCGTTAGATACACACTGGAAATGGAATAGGAGAGATTCCTTGGGAACGGCTCTCTTTTCATTCCCGTTTCAGATTCTTGTCACTGTAACCCCTCGAGGCGTTAATACTGTTCGGGGTGAAGATAGCTATGTGACGTGTCAAGAATACATTCTCTGATATTATGCGATATCCCTGTTAGATTTAATTAGGGATATTCGCTCCAGGAGTTAGAATTCTGGATACCTTAAGGTAAAATTCTCTGGGAATATCACTGTAGTCAAATATACCCTAGGAAGCTACTCTTTAGGAACTTCCATCAGGACGTCATGGCTACTTCACCCAAAAAATAGATTTTTCGCTTCACTCAAAATCCGTCCGTTATATATATATATATATATATATATATATATATATATATATATATATATATATATATATATATATATATATATATATATATATGTCCATGCACAACTTTATATATGCGACATAGTATATACATTTCAAAAAAATTAAAATAGTAAATGTATCAAATGACTAGGATATTTTCCTGGAGAATGCTGTAAGTTATTCACATTCGTTTGGAATCTTAAAAAACTATATCATATATGCTGGTATATTTTAAGTAAAAATAAGTCATCTAACAAATAAAACAACTTGGGATCTCCATAGTTTTCATGATATCGAACCAGTCATTAACGAGTGAAATAAAGTCCCAGGTATATGCCCACTCATATCCTTCTAACATACCATTCTCACTTAAATAGCTTATTGAAGATGCGCAAGATTTTGATGAAAGTCTAGCTGCCAAACACACAAGCTGTCTTTGAAACGCTGACACATTCAGATTTATTCCTGATATCTTATGAGCTATTTCAAGTTCATCTTTAGTTTTCCGTATTATTTCTTGAATATACCGTGCTGGTACATACTTCGTAGTAGCTAAAAAATTACCGAATCGATTAAATATTTAGGTTTCTTAATAACTTAAGTATGTGAGGTGCATCTGCAAAAACAAATATTATCTGCTGTTGGTTTTTTTTAATGAAATTCTGTTTGAGTTGATTTGGTCTATACTAAAATGCTTCCATATTCTCATACTAGTAGGTCCTAGGTCATGAACAGTAGTATAAGATATGGGTGCTTAGGTAGGAAGTTCTATTAACCATAATAATTACCTGGAACAGAGATGTATCATCATTAGTAATTATTTCTCAGCTGATCTCATCTTCGTCGCTGTATGCTTGATGGATAATAATACGTTGGTATTAATAAAATACGTCTTTAATGTATAAAAGACTACATTATGAACTTCTCTTTGTGACAGCTGACTCTCAAGTGTATATAGAGCGTCTTACACAAATCTCACAAACCAAAACATTGCTAAACAAAAGAGCATCGCTCTGAAAAGACTTAAATCCTACTCCAGCATAAATCATAAAGAATCCTATCTTATCTGAGGTAATCAACAAATGTTTGAATCCTAATACCAAAACAAATCATTACTCTTATGATCAAAGCATAACATGTCTTATTCATACAATATGATGCAATGTTGTGCAATACCTGAAACACTTGAAACAATATAGTACATTGTTACAATAATACATAACAGTCTCCTCCCCCTTAACTTGACATTGTAAAAATATTCATAAATCTAATCTCTCAGGGGGCTTTCCTCTGTTAATCCTATTAGGAAGCACTTTAACCTCATCTTGTACTGGTACATGAATTGGTTCTGAATCTACATTGGATGTTGGACCATCTTGGTTAATACTTGACTCATTTGATCTAACTACTTCTTTAAGTTTCTCATCTCTAACATTCACATGCTCTACTGTCTTTCTGTTTAACGGCTGTAATTGATCAACATGACGTTTTACAACATTATCACCAACACGAACATCATAATGTAAATTTCCTATCTCTCTTACAATCTCTCCTGGTACCCACTTCTCTGGAGTGTTGTACGATCTTACCATGACATCAGACAAAGGTAAAAAATGTCTTACATTAGGAAGCTTTGCTATTTGTTTATACCCTTTATCTTCTAAATCACTTTGCAAACTTGGATACAACAAATCTAACTTACACCTTATCCTCCTTCCCATCAACAAATTTGAGGGTGCCACGCCTGTTGTGTTGTGCGGCGTTGTTCTATAAGACAATAAAAATTTTGACACATGCAAAAATACATTACTTGAATTTGCTCTTCTACACTTCATATTGTGCTTAAATGTTTGAACAAATCTTTCAGCCTCTCCATTAGTGGATGGATGATATGTAGCTGAAAATGTATGCTTTATACCATTGACATTACAAAATTCTTTAAACTCTTGTGAAGTAAATTGTGGACCATTATCTGTAACAATTCTTTCTGGAATACCATGCGTTGAAAAAATTTGCATTAACTCTTTTATTGTGGCGTAAGACGTTGTCGTCTTCATTGGGATAATTTCTGGCCACTTACTGTAAGCATCTACTACTATCAAAAACAAATAATTCAAAAAAGGACCTGCAAAATCTATATGCACTCTTTGCCATGGATACCTGGGCAACTCCCACGGGTGCATTCTAGCAAATTGAGGATTGTTTTGTTGCATAACACAATTCATACAATTCTTTATATAACATTCCACATCTTTATCTACACCTGGCCACCATACAAAAGTTCTCGCAATTGACTTTGATCTTACAATACCTTGGTGATCAGCATGTATTTCAGACAAAACCTTATTTCTCAGTGAATTAGGAATAACTACCCTGGAACCTCTCATCACTATTCCTTGTGTCACACTCAGTTCATACCATATATCCTTATACGGTTTACAATTTTCCTCCTTTCCACATAAGTCCCTACCTGTCATTAAACTCTCCAAAACCTTACTAAGTACTGGGTCTTGCTTGGTACTGTGTGCTACATCTTTTGCAGTTATTGGTACATTATAAACTGAAATTAACAGAACACTGTCATCATACTCTTCTGGAGCTTTGTCTACGGGTAATCTGGATAAAGCATCTGCATTACCCATATTTGATGTTGGACGGTATTCTATATCATAGTGGTACGCTGCTAACGTAACTGCCCAACGTTGTAGTCTTGCAGCTACCAACGTAGGTAAACTTGCTTTTGGACCCAATATTGCTAATAAAGGTTTATGATCTGTAACAAGTGTGAACTTTTTCCTACCATAAAGATACATATGGAATTTTTTAACCCCATAAACTAATGCTAAACCTTCCTTTTCTATTTGAGAGTAATTCCTTTCTGCCTTGTTCAATACTCTAGAAGTGAATGCAATTGGTTTTTCTGTTCCATCTGGCATTACATGAGATAATACTGCACCTAGACCTATGTTTGATGCATCACAAACTAATTTAACTGGTAAATCCATTCGATAATGTACTAAGAATGTAGGTGATGTTATTTCCTGCTTGATTCTTTCAAAAGATTCCTGACACTCTTTTGTCCACTTCCATTCTACACCCTTATTCAACAGATTATACAATGGATGTGCAATTGTAGACAAATTCTGAATGAAATTCCCATAAAATGTTACTAAACCTAGAAATGATTGTAATTCCTTAACATTTTCTGGCACTTTTGTTGATTGTACAGCTTTAATCTTCTCTTTAGTTTTGTGAATACCCTTGCCATTTATTACAAAACCTAAGTATTCCACTGAATCAACTTCTAAAATACATTTGTTCCTATTTACTCTAATATTATGTTCCTTCAACTTCTTCAGAACTGTTCGCAATCTCTCTCTATGTTCTCTTGTGTCTTTACCCGCAATTAAAATATCATCTATAAAAATGAATACTCCTTGCATTCCTGAAAAAATCTTATCCATAGTTTGTTGCCATATAGCTGGACTACTTGCAACTCCATAAGGTAATCTCTTTGGCCTAAACAAACCTAAGGATGTATTTACTGTACATAATTCTTGTGAAGTTTCATCCATGGGAAGCTGTTGAAATGCTTGTCTTAAATCTAATTTAGAAAAAACACTGCATCCTGACATAGTTGCAAACATGTCTTTCGGATTTGGTAAGGGATGTTGAGCTACTTGCAGTTGTGGATTTAACGTTACTTTGTAATCTCCACACAACCTAACCTGTCCACTTTCCTTCACAATAGGAACTAATGGTGTAGCCCAATCTGAATATGTGACCTTTTCCCAAGAACCTTCACTTTCTAATCTCTTGATTTCTGTTTCAACTGCACTTTTCAATGCATATGGTACTGGTCTCGGAGCAAAAAATCTAGGAGAACTGTCAGGTTTCAAAACTAAAATTGCCTTTGCGTTCTTTACTGTACCTATTTTATCTTCAAATACGTCTTGAAACTCTGATAGGATATCATTCATAGACATTTCATTTTTGTTTTCATCTTGTCTACCTGCAACCTTCAAAATACTAGGCCAATCTAACTTCAAATACTGTAGCCAATCTAAACCTAGCAAAGTTTGTCCATTACCTTTTACTACTGTTAATGGCATTCTCTCTAATTTCTGTTCTTTGTACTGTACTTCTACGTTCGAAACACCTATTACCTGAATATCAAAACCATTATAACCTTTCAAAACTCTATTTGTACCTTCTAATAACAAATTAGGAATGCCTTTAGCCATTTTCTCAGACATAATTGATACATCGGCTGCTGTGTCAACTTGCATCAAAATTGGTTTACCATTTATGATTACTTCTACCATGATATGTTTCTTTGCACCTTTATTGACTGAATTTATGTGAAACGCAAAATCAGTTTCTGAACTAACCTGATTATCATGAACATTTTCCTCATTATTCTCTTGACCCATAGTATCAACTGTAGCATTTATTTTCTTTGCGTACTGTTTAGGAAATCTACAAGCAGTTGCAAAATGACCTAGCTTTCTGCAATTCTGGCATGTCTGTCCAGTAGCAGGGCATTTCCTTGCTTCGTATGCAAGATGATCAGTTTTACCACACCTAAAACACTTGGGTTTTTCCTGTTGTTTCTGTGTATAAGCCTGATTCTGATATCTATGAACATTAGTGTTAGGCACTTTCCTATGACTAGGCTTTGTCATATTTCTTCTCTGATTCTCATTGGTTTTCCACTTAGAACCTACTGTATTAATTTTAGAATTTTCCATTCTATTGCTTGTAGAACTACCTATTATGTGACTTTGCCTATTTGATGTTTCTAAAGCTCTGCCTGTTATCAATACCTTTTCTAATGTTAAATCTTTATCTTGCAATAATTTCTTTCTTAGCTCTTCTGATGTGCAATGTGCAATTACTTGATCTATGATAACATTCTCTAACTCTAGAAATTCACATGAAACAGCTAAATTCTTTAGTCTAGTCACAAATGCATCTAAACTTTCATTTTCTTTCTGATAAGCTTGCGCTGAAAACTGGTATCTTTCAAAAAATTTATTGACTTGAGGAGCAAAATATGTGGTAAGAGCCTTAATTGCAGCTTCACTTGTGTCATCTGTAGGCTGCAAAGTCTTAAACACTTCCCGAACTTCCCTACCTGCTGTATGAAGTAATAATGCCTTCTTTTGTGCATCCTTCATGTTCCCTAATGCTTCTAAATAAATCTTAAATTCCTCACACCACTGTTGCCATCGTGTTGCAACAGAATTAGGCTCAGCAGTGACGCTAAAACCTGTTGGCGGTTCTATATTAAAAGGCATTTTGTTTGCTTACCTTGTGGTAGGTTAAGTTGCAGTCACAAGTATACTTCCTACCTACCCAACTTAAAATTTCACCCTTTTGTGTATTTGATGAAATTCCTAATCTGCTGCTGGTAAAATCTTCATTGGGCGATTTTACTCTTGATTTCCAATGTAAGAACGGAACTTCTCTTGTGCTGGCCGTCTTTGTACAAAGGCTCCAATGCTTCTCCCTGCTTGCTTCTCCCTGCTTGCTTCTCCCTGCTTGTCCGTCGTCCTCACTTCTTCGGTCGCCAAATATAAGATATGGGTGCTTAGGTAGGAAGTTCTATTAACCATAATAATTACCTGGAACAGAGATGTATCATCATTAGTAATTATTTCTCAGCTGATCTCATCTTCGTCGCTGTATGCTTGATGGATAATAATACGTTGGTATTAATAAAATACGTCTTTAATGTATAAAAGACTACATTATGAACTTCTCTTTGTGACAGCTGACTCTCAAGTGTATATAGAGCGTCTTACACAAATCTCACAAACCAAAACATTGCTAAACAAAAGAGCATCGCTCTGAAAAGACTTAAATCCTACTCCAGCATAAATCATAAAGAATCCTATCTTATCTGAGGTAATCAACAAATGTTTGAATCCTAATACCAAAACAAATCATTACTCTTATGATCAAAGCATAACATGTCTTATTCATACAATATGATGCAATGTTGTGCAATACCTGAAACACTTGAAACAATATAGTACATTGTTACAATAATACATAACAAGTAGCAACAATGAATTGATGGCACAGCTTAATAGGCCGCTCATGGATGGCAGAGGCAAGGAACAGTAGCAAGCAGGACAATGCCCTAGAGACTCATAGACAACACATTCCCTTGGAGTACTCTGCTGTTCACTGTAAATTAATTTGATAAGACTCCATTAACATTAAACTTTGCACTTGCTATGCTCATGAACGGACTTAATCAACTTCACATATTGAAAAGGAATTCCATATAAATGTAGGACTTTCCACACAACTGGCCGGTAAGCACAATCAAAGGCTTTTTCACAGTACACAAATGCCATCAAAAGTAAATTTCTATATTCTATGTAAATTGAAAAAAATTTGGCCAGCGCAACTTCTACCATTTCGAAATCGTGCTTGTTCATCTCTTAGCTTTTCATCAATCTTTCTCTCCAGTCGCTTTAGAATAAACATACTATGTATTTTCATAACAACTAACGTAAGTGTTATGCCTCTGTGATTACTGCAATCAGTCAGGTCCCTCTTTTTTGCCATTTTCACCAACACTCCCAACTCCCATTCATCAGATCTTCTCTTTTCATGCCACATTCTACAAAATAATCTTGTAAGTATTCTGAGAGCCACTTCATTTTCAGTTGAAATTATCGCAGCAGTTATTCCATTATATCCAGGGGCTTTCCATCTCTTGGATTTTTTAATAATAGCTTCGACTTCAAACACTGAATTCATTCATGGGCACATCAAGGTCTTCCTCAGCTTCAGGTATATCAATAAAATTATTCCCTTAACATCTCCTATTCATAACCTCACTAAAGTGTTCCCTCCAACGTTGTCTTTCTTCATCTTCAGTTATTATGACAGATCCATCTCTCTTTTTTATGGGTATATGCTTCTTCTTTGCCCCAGTCGAAATTTCATTAATAACTCTATGAACGATTTTTGCACCATAGCCACTCTCTGAATTCATAGCTTTGTCAGTCTCATCTGCTTTACTGTCTAAATATTCTTTCCAGTCATTCCTGGCTTTTCTTTTGACCTCACTATGAACACTGGAATACTTAGCATGCTCTATCTTGTAATTTTCATTGCTTTCTCGAAAACTATCAGCAATCATTTTCTGTCTTTGTCTCCTTTTTATAGTATCCCACCTATCATTTGATATTCATGGCTTTCTCCTTGTAACTGTGTGTCCTAAGACTTCACTACCAACTGACTGATAATGTTCTTAATATCACACCATTCTTCAATAATTCTGCTCTCCATCTCTCAAAGTCACTTGGACCGCAAATCGAATCCTACTTTCAATTACAAATCTTCCTCTATGCTCTTCTTCTAAAAGCTTAGTTGCATCAAACCTAGGTATTCTTTCCATTGTGCGTAGAGAACCATGACTTATGAACGTCACCTGTGTGTGACACTGTGAACGTTGTAGAGCACACCCCTCGCTTGTAGCTCGTTTGTACATTGTTTACATGCCAAATACAAATGGAAATCGTTCCTATTTATGTACAAACGATCCGAGGGAGAAGTCATTGTTAAAAGACATTATTGTAAGTGATGCAACGAGCTGAGTGATGATGTGGTGACTAGTGCCAGCCAAGGGTAATCTAAACGTGGCCATAACAAAAGTGAATGGACTTGAATCTAATGCAACCGGGAATTGTCAAGAATAGTGTTGCTGTGTATTAAAGTTAAGTCTGTTACTAGATCTACCTGATTGTGTGTCCCTACACCACGATATGAACAAACCCGCAAACCTGTGGAGAACGTGAATACAGCAAAAAGGACTCAAAAGATCAGTAGTATCCAAATGGTTTACAGTGATTAAAGTGATTCACTCTATCAGTAATTCCCTAGTAGGTAATTCACAGTGATAAGCAGCAAAATGGCCGCACAAAGCATTGGTTGCCCAGTGCCTGGATGCACCTATCGAACCGAGGCATCCACAGAGCCCATCATTACCGCAGCGCTCCTGAACGCACACACAACGACTCATGCCCAGGGCCCAGTAGCTCAATACCACCCGCCAAGCACCAAGGTTGAAAAACTTAAGCGCCCAACGATATCAGCGGCCGACACGAGTGGGGAGTGGGACTATTTCCCAACTCGTTGGGGCGAATACCGCAAGGGAACCGGGCTCCAAGGGGATGATGTTGTGGTACAGCTCCTTGAATGTTGTGAGGAGAGCCTACGCAAGGACATCACCAGCGCCGCGGGGAGGAGCCTGGTAGGCGAATCGGAGGATGCGGTGCTTAGTGCGATAAAAGCCCTCGCGGTGTGCGGGGAGAACGCAATGGTGGCGCGGGCGGCTCTCTCAAACATGCGACAGGGCCGCGAGGAACCGATACGGGCATTTCACGCCCGCGTGAAGGCCCAAGCAAACACGTGCAAATACGTCAAGAGGTGCATATGTGGACTTAACGTAAACTTTGCGGACGACGTGATCAAAGATGTGCTTGCACGAGGTATCGCTGACCAGGACATCCAGCTGGATCTACTTAGTGACCAGCGGCAGGAGATGTCGCTGGAGGAAACGATCAGGTTCATCGAAGCGAAAGAGTCTGGTAAGCAGTCTGCGTCCCGATTGCTGGACACCCACAGTCATGGCGCGGAGGCTGTCACCAGCTCCTATCGCCGGATCAAGCGCCAAAACGCGGTAAACAGGGGTGATGCACGTCAGACGGATGAAAGTGACGGTGGCAGACAAGCTGTTTGCGGGTACTGTGGTGAGAAGGGCCATGGCAAGAATGCGCCCTGGCGAATCAGGAAGACTGAGTGCCCGGCTTACAGTAGAAAGTGCCGCAAATGTAATCGCGATAACCACATAGAGCGAATGTGCCGGAGTAAATTGGCGGCTGAATCTGCCAACACAGACGCATGCGACGAACAGACGGCAGCATTCGTAGAGTTGTGTGCCATGTCAGATATCCGAACGATCGACGGTGAACAGTTACTAGCACTAGATCACCACCTGTATGACAACATGTGCGACAGATGGCTCAGGCGGAATTCCCAACCGCAGCCGTTCATAAACTTCCGACTCAGCATCCATACAGGGGATTACCTCGCCCTGGGATTCAGACCGGTCAAGCGCGCAAGACCCGCAACACTCCCTGCCATGGCCGACACCGGTTGCCAGAGTTGTCTGGTCGGGGTTAACGTTATCGAGCAGATGGGCCTGACGACCGCGGACCTGCTCCCGGTCTCGATGAGAATGAAGGCTGCGAATAAACAAGATATCCGTATCTTAGGGGCAGCCATCGTCCGATTCTGCGGAACACACGCCGGAGATCCGCAAACCTAATCTCGGCAAATAGTGTATGTCACGGATTCGACCGACAGAGTGTTCTTGTCACGCAGCGCCTGCGTCGATCTTGGCATAATCTCCAAAGATTTCCCCACACTGGGTGAGAAGTCGTGCAGTGCGGCAACCACAGACAATTGTACACCGCAAAATGATACATGTGACAATGGCGTGACATCTCAATGCAATTGTCCTCGGCGCACGGCGCCCCCACCTAAACCTACGTCTATCCCCATGCCGGCCACAGAAGGTAACAGGGAGGCCATTCAACAATACCTGAAGGAACTTTACGCCTCCAGCACATTCAACACGTGCGTCCACCAGCCCCTCCCCATGATGGCGGGCCCACCGATGCGCTTGATGGTTGACTCAGATGCTAAGCCCCTTGCCCATCACAACCCCATTCCAGTAGCGTTACACTGGCAAGAAACCATGAAAGCAGGTCTGGACCAAGACGTCAAAATGGGAGTTATCGAGCCAGTGCCTGTAGGAGAGCCGGTGACATGGTGCCACAGAATGGTAGTCTGCGCCAAGAAGACAGGGAAGCCTAGAAGGACGGTAGACCTTCAGGCTCTCAATGCTCATACCACTCGTGAAACACACCACACCCAATCGCCCTTTCATCAGGCCCGTTGTGTCCCACCGGGGAAACTAAAAACAGTGTTCGATGCCTGGAATGGATACCACAGTGTACCACTGCACAAGGAGGACCGCCACATGACCACCTTTATCACACCCTGGGGCAGATATCGATACTGTGTCGCCCCACAAGGCTATGCCGCATCAGGCGATGGCTACTCAAGGCGATATGATGAGATAGTATCCGACGTCCGTGACATGACGAAATGCGTTGATGACACATTACTGTGGGCCGACACTATTGAGGAAAGCTTCTACCAGGCAGTCACTTGGCTCGACGTCTGCGGGAGAAACGGCATCACCCTCAATCCCGACAAATTTTTGTTTGGCTGTCGCGAGGTAGAATTCGCCGGCTTCACCATCTCAATGGACAGCGTGCGCCCTTGTGCGAAATACCTGCAGGCAATATCAGACTTCCCACGCCCGAAGAACATTACCGACGCTCGATCTTGGTTTGGCCTAGTAAACCAAGTGTCTTATGCTTTCAGTATGGCTGAGCGCATGCTCCCATTCCGCGAGCTACTGAAACCCGACAAGGCATTTACGTGGACCGACGACCTTGAAAGCGCATTCCAAGCATCTAAAGAGGCCATTGTAGATGAAATTACCAACGGGGTGCGCATCTTCGACAAAACCAAGCCGACATGCCTTGCGACCGATTGGTCTAAAGAAGGCATCGGGTTCTGGCTATTCCAAAAACATTGCCAATGCCCAACAGACAAGCCATTCTGCTGCCGCGAAGGTTGGAAGGTAACCCTAGTCGGGAGTCGTTTCACGCACCCAGCCGAATCCAGGTATGCCGCGATAGAGGGGGAAGCCCTGGCGGTAGCCGATGCCCTTGACAAATCACGCTACTTTGTCCTCGGCTGCTCAAACCTGGTCATTGCGGTAGATCACAAGCCACTATTAAAGGTGTTGGGGAACCGATCCCTGGATGACATCCCGAATCCCCGACTGCGCAACCTAAAGGAAAAGACACTGCGCTACTGCTTCCGCATCGTATACGTGCCAGGGATGCGCAACAAAGCAGCTGATACCATTTCACATCATCCGAGAGGCGACACCAACCCAGAAAAACTGTCTCCCTGATGACAATGCATCAGTCTGCGACCACTCCATACTGTCGGTCCACCACGATATCCTTGCCGGCATACGCATGAGGGACTGTGAAACATGCACGATTGAAGAGCCCGCATACCTCACAGCCCTAGATTCCCTTCCAGCGGTCACCTGGGACCGTGTACGGGAATCTACAGCAAGCGATCCCGCCCTTCACGTGCTCACAGAGCTCATCGAACATGGGTTCCCGACATCAAAAGATGACATGCCACAACACCTCCGTGCGTACTACCACCTACGGAACGAGCTCATCACCTTCGACGGTGTCGCATTGTTCAAAGATCGTGTTATCATCCCGACGTGCTTGCGCCAGGGTGTCCTTTCCGCATTACATTCGGCACATCAGGGTGTTTCCATGATGACTGCTCGTGCAGAGGCATCGGTGTACTGGCCAGGCATTACCGCAGACATACAGGCGACTAGAGATAACTGTGAGGATTGCCACCGCATGGCCCCCTCCCAACCATCCGCCCCCCCTACCCCACCCGTCTTGCCTGTTTACCCATTCCAGTCAATATGTGCCGACTACTTCACTCACAAGGGCGCCCACTACCTGGTAATTGTGGACCGATACTCGAACTGGCCACTTATATCAAAGTCTACCAGTGGTGCCAAAGGACTAATTGACAACCTGCGCCGTGCATTCGTCACGTACGGAATTCCTGAGGAACTTGCCAGCGATGGTGGGCCAGAATTCACGGCAACCGAAACACGGGGGTTCTTAAGAGACTGGGGTGTCCACCACCGACTGTCATCAGTAGCATTTCCACACAGCAATTGCCGAGCGGAAATCGGAGTGAAAACGATGAAGCGCCTGATTACTAACAACACGGGGACAAATGGAGACCTAGACACAGATGCCGTTCAGAAAGCAGTCCTCCAGTACAGGAACACTCCAGACCCAGTCACAAGAATCTCCCCAGCCATGTGCGTCTTCGGTTACCCGATCCGCGATCTCATCCCTATCCTTCCTGGGAAGTACAACCCCCACACCACATGGCGCGAAACCCTGACATCCAGGGAAGAAACCCTACGCAAGCGCCATGTCCGCATGATGGACACTTGGTCACAACACACTCGCCGTCTGCCACCCCTACGGGTTGGTGACCATGTTCGCATTCAGAATCAAACTGGCCCACATCCCACCAAATGGGACAGGACCGGGACAGTCGTCGAGGTAAGGCAGTACGACCAGTACGTGGTAAAGGTTGATGGCTCGGGCCGAGTATCGCTGCGCAATCGGAAATTCCTGAGAAAGTTCACACCGGTTACGACCCCGACAGAGCCGCAAAATATAACCTATGGTGGCATACCCCTTCAACCACCCGCAAGCGCGGCCCCGACCAAGCCGAAGGAGACTAACCGACACGTATCAACACCGCCGGACCCGCCTGCTGACCAACCACAACTGCTGGCTGACCGACATTACCCAACATCAGTCGATCAACCTCCCCCACTCACGCCTAAAAAGCTGGCCAACCACACTCGCCAGCTTATACACACAACGCCGAACGACCAAATTCCACTGCCCCCACCAGCAACACCAAGTCGTGTCAGACCTTCAACGCCAGCCGCTCCACCCCAACTAGCAAATCCCATCCCACCAATTGGTCTTGCCGTGGGCCGGCCATCCAGGACTGTCAAAACGCCTAAATGGCATGAAGACTATGATTTTTCATCTCATGATTAACATGTCTATATCCAATGTTGTAGAATGCTCGATCAACCTGATATTATATCAGACATTGCATTACTTTCATCAGTGTAATTATTGCTTTGTGTAACTTGACTAGTTTGAAGAATGTTTGATCAACCTGTTATTAGACTAGATGTCATATTACCATCCTCATTACATTCATTTATCAGTATAATTTACAGAACTATCAGGCTGTTCAGTGAAGATTTTCCATTTTCAACTCAATGACCCAGTTAATTACTGTTTAAACTTAATCAGTCTCTTCCTAGCCGATCAAGACTTGGGAGGAGATAGAGAACCATGACTTATGAACGTCACCTGTGTGTGACACTGTGAACGTTGTAGAGCACACCCCTCGCTTGTAGCTCGTTTGTACATTGTTTACATGCCAAATACAAATGGAAATCGTTCCTATTTACAAATCTTCCTCTATGCTCTTCTTCTTAAAGCTTAGTTGCATCAAACCTAGGTATTCTTTCCGTTGTGCGCTTTCAGTTTTAATTTCATTGTGGCAATGAGGAGCTGGTGATCACTACCAATATCGGCACCTCTATTACTGCTTATATTTCTCAGAGTCCCTCCTCCTCTCTTTAGGCCTATTAATGGTAATATGACCTATTTGATTTTTGTAGTTGCCACATGGTGAAGTTCATGTATATTTGTGGATGTCCTTGTACGGAAAAAGAGTACCTCCGATAATAAAATTGTTTGTTGAATAGAAACTTATGAAATGTGCTTCATTTTCATTTGCAACTTCGCCAAGACCTTCGACACCCATCACATTCTCTAGCACTTGATTAGGCTATTCCTTCCAACATTAGCATTGGAGTCGCCAATCAAAATTTTCATATCTCTCTGGGATCTCATGTATTACACTCTGCAGTTCTTCATAGTATTTATCTTTCCTCTCTTCAGGGAAATCATTTGCTGGTGCATAGCAAACTATAATACTCATATTGCACTGCTTTGATTTGAACCTTGCTAGAAAAAATCTATCTACAGCTCTCCACTCGGTTAATGCCTTTTTTGCTCTTGGTGTCATCATCATTCCTACCCCTTCTCTTCCAACTCTATCTGTATTCCTGAATATATATATATATATATATATATATATATATATATATATATATATATATATATATATATATATATATATATATATATTACCTTAGTCTAAAGTTTTCCTACCATTCCCCTTACAACGTGTTTCACTTAGGGCCAAGATATCCAAACTATATTTCATATATTCAGTCTCCACTTACAGCAACTTCCTGATCTGATTCATGGTTCTAATATTCCAATTACCAATTCTCAATATTTCATTAGTATTGATAAACCGAGAGAATCTTAGCAACCCGCTAAACCGGGGACTGGGAGCCATTCTATCATTAGAGGATTCGTTGGCTATATTTAATTCTTTACTTTTTATGCTAATGAAAATACTGTTAAACCTTTACCGTCACGAAACACAGATTCATTAAAACAACGCATTTAAACATTGATTGTCGAGTAGCAATATTTAGCAAAATATTCATACATTGCTACATTTTCCTGTCGTTCTATTGGACTCAACATTTGGCACCAAAAATATATGCCTAACGTAGGTAACCTACTTATGGCTAACATTCTCTCTCTCTCTCTCTCTCTCTCTCTCTCTCTCTCTCTCTCTCTCTCTCTCTCTCTCTGAAATTTTCTGCAGTCTGACAGATATCTCATCTTTACTTCCCCTTCAAGTGGCTGTTTATAGTAGTCCTTAATTGCTCTCCATGCAGGGAGCCAGGGACCAGAAACGCATTTGTTTCGACATACTCTACATGGCCTCTATACTGTATTTCCTCCTAAACCATGGCCTAAACCGAACGCGAAGAATTTTAGTGGCAAAGGATAATCCCACAGATAGGTCCAAAAAGAGATTTAGTATATCACTTCCAAGAGACATTCGGAGGTACGGATTAATTTGAAGGGGTAAACTGGGATTCTGGGAATAAAAACACGTGTGCACCTACACCGTATTTTAGTCCGTTAAAAAAAAAAAACGGTTGTGAATTATTCATGCCATTTTTAACTGGAATATAAAGCTACAATGCCAAAAATAAGTGAATAATGATCTAAATTTATAGAATTTCCCCAAAACACCTAGATATTAGGTATCTTCAAATAGAGGGAAAATAAGACAGACACCTAGATCGAAATGGCAAAACATTAATCTAGGTGAAAAAAACATAGGAGTGGCCGACAACACTGGTAGCAAAGAGCCACCACTTTATCTTCCAACGTATCCATTACCAGCAAAGTCAACGGACTAGTTTCTCATATTAGTTTTTAAATAAAAAGAATGTCTCAAAATACTTATCTTCCCTTGCTGCCCCTCCTAAATACCAATATGATTGTCCATACTTCTTCTCTGAATGGAAATTGAAATATTAAAGTATTGAACACACGAATTAGCTAGCACCATATATTTAAAGAACCGACAACTACAAAACACCAGATTGTGTGTGTGTGTGTGTTTTTTTTTAGATACGGAATGCTGCAACCGGTACAAGTTTCTATAATATGTTCCATCTCAAAATACGGGAAAACAAACGCACTAGTAACGAAGGACGAGTAACTAGGTCAAAGGTTAAAACGGGAAAGGCAGGGGAACAATGGGTCGGAAAACAGCTCATACAGAGATAAAGGAAGGGGGGGGGGGGGTAGGGAGATATCTCAATAGGCCTAGAGAGATGATTGGTTAAGGGAAAAACAACGAACAAAAGAGAAAACATGTATGAAGTAAATACGGAAACAAGACGAAAGAAAAGTTTTATAAGACACAGAGGAGAGAAAAGGAACTAACCAACAAAAATAATTACAAACAATATAGGAAGATAAAATGGAATGAACGTTAAATAATAGTGAATGGGAATATAAAATGAGGAGATCATACCGAGAATTAACTGGATAAAAAAACTAGTCCAGGGTAAGAATTTATGTGAAACCGGGAAGGGATAAAGAAATAACCCAACAAATAAAACCAATATAGGAAGGTAAAATGGAATGAATGATAAATAATATTGAATGGGAATAAAAAATGAGAAAATAACACTAATAAAAAGAGTAAAAGGGGGAGTGGAAACTCCTGCGCAGGGGGCGGGGGGATATATGCGCAGATCGGAAACTGATGAAACGAACGAACGAACAAATGGGAAAGGAAATAACAAAACAAATAAACCCAATATAGGAAGGTAAAATGGAATGTATGATAAATTATATTGAATGGGAATATAAAATGAGAAAATAATACGGTAATAAAAAGAGTAATAATGGAGAGAAACGAAGGACGGAAGGTGGGGCGAACGAACAAATGGGTGCTAATGTTAGCATGAAACGCTAACATTTGATCTACATCAGGTATGGAATGCTAACATTTAATCTACATCAGGCGATGGCAGCACTGGTTACTGTATTACTACAAGAAATAACCTTTGAAACGGCTCCTCCCAAATATATCCGGGTATACTGATTTGTCTTTTCCTACGGTTATAATAAATACCAGAAAGAAATGTATAGAGAAGAAAAGGACTGAATTACGGTTATATATCGATTCCCCAGTATGTTTTCCCCACCCAAAACCCCGAGTTCCCACTGGGGGTCCCCCATTATCGGCGGATATAGATGTATATATATTTCTGTAACTATTCATTTGCGACGGGAACGAGTGTTATTTTCGAAGGGAGCGTAATTTTTCCTATAAGAAAAAGTAGTTGGAATACTAGGATACATTGAGATGTAATAATATACAATGAAACCCTGTCTTATTTATGTTATACTAATTGCTTTTCACCAGAGACATGAATTTTTATATGAATACTAAACCTCGTATTTTCTTAATACAGTTGGCATGATCATACAGTACGGCGACGTACATTACTTAACAAACTTGGTTGTTAAATTGCTCAGTGTGCTTCTGGTGAATAGTCGAGTTTCACTTCACTGGTGGTTTGTGAGCGCCTGAGCAGCCATCCT
This sequence comes from Palaemon carinicauda, assembly GCF_036898095.1. NCBI lineage: Eukaryota > Metazoa > Arthropoda > Malacostraca > Decapoda > Palaemonidae > Palaemon > Palaemon carinicauda. The sequence continues at coordinate 95,904,035 of NC_090735.1, read as the reverse complement.
TTCATAAAGTTGTTTTAGTATCTTAAGCGACGTAAACAAATACGTAAGTAATACTATGCGTATGGTTGTTAAGGTTACCGTCGGTCTACTACCTATTATTCAGTGAAAACGTTTAAGTTACTCTGCTGACTTCATCTGTTGAATTAATGGTATTTATAAAGGAGATTTGAAGTAAGCTCTTGTATTCAGTTAAAACTTAACTTTTATTGTGAATAAAATTTACTATATTTGGCTTCATCTGTTAGAATGATGGTACTTTAAAAGAAGTTTAGTTTTAAATCTTGCCACAAAATTCGCAAAACGATATCAACCAGCATAATTCAATATATCTCGACTAGAACATCTGGTCAAACTCCATGATTTCTTGCCATGTGCATGAATCATTTTTTCTTTTTATTGTGGGAACATGTTTTTACGGGTATCGGACTATCGGTATTATTTAACCCGTATCTTATCTTGTTGCTGGCCTAAGATTCGGTAATTTTTTTTTCTTTTTTTTAACCATCACTACCAAACTTCGAACCCTCATATTCATCATCATCATCTTGCATGCCTATTGACGCAACGGGCTTTGGTTAGATTTCGCCAGTCGTTGATATTTTGAGCTTTTAAATCAATACTTATTAGCCTTGTGTCTTTCTCCTTTTACAGTATTCAGGTATGGTTGTCCTTGGGGCTTCCGTGTCTGCTCTCCAAGGACTCCTTGCTGCAGCTCATCATCTGTGGTGCTAGTCTGGAAGCCTTTGTAGATCAGCGGCCAGGTCCTCCCGCGGGTCTAACCGTTCGTAAGACGTGGCCGTTGTAGTAAAAAGAATGTTCTGCAAAAACTCTACAATAGAACACTGCCTAACTTAATGGGCCCACTTAACCTTACCTACAAGACGTGTCTCCTCTTAATGGGGGGGGGGGGGCCTAGCCCCGCTGCGACCTCCCCATACATTGCCGTATTCTTATTCTTAAACCTAATTGGGGAGGCTGACGCCCCCCCCCCCCTGCGACCCCCCTTACACTTGCCTATTCTTAATCTTTTGTCATCATACATACAGTACATGTGGTCGCTATCACTCATACACAAGCATATTTTTAATCGGCCAACATCATGTATACATGTGGCTGCGATCACACAAACCAGAAATGGAGAGGGCTTTACTTATATTATTTCAGGTTCAGCTTGCGGGTTTATTCGTAACCTCTACAATGGCCCCCTTCTTATTCGAAGTCACTGAAGTCCAAGTCTTCAACTGGTATTGCCTATCCGCCGAGGGACAACTTCTTCTTTTGGGGAGGGCACTTTGGACGGGCACTTTTAGGAGATGTAGGATGATGGGACAGCAACTTTTTTTGTGGATGGTTTTTTACACTAGCAATAAGTGGAGGGGACGGGTGTTGGGACGGACCAGGACTTTCTGAATCAGAGTTGTGGGTATTGAGCGGATAAACACGTTTAACTAATTCCAGGAATGCCTTCGGTTTACACCCCTTACCGATCAAATAATGTTTTTGAATTACAGTGAACTCGTTTATCGCGGTAGATAGGTTCCAAACCTGGCCGCGATAGCTGAAAATCCTTGAAGTAGGGACACCATATTTACGTATTTATTTAACATGTATATTCAGACTTTTAAAACCTTCCCTTTACGTAGTACTGTTAACAAACTACCCTTTAATGTACAGAACACTTGATGCATGTACTACGGTACCCTAAACTAAAACAGGCACAAATATTAAAGGCGATTTTATATCATGCGTTTCCTAAACACGCCAAAAAGCACGATAAAAAATGACAACCAATGTTTTGTTTACGTTTATCTCTGATCATAATGAAGAAACAGACGCATTTACACATCCGTGTATAGGTTAGTTTTTGCATCGATTATATTGATTATATGTTGATTTTGTTATTACCAATGTTTTACTTAATTTTTCTTAGTGCTTCCAAATAAATGAAATGAATGCTATTTATATTATGTTTTTCTTTATGACGCCGCCTGAAACAGAAACCTTCCATTCGTTTACTGTACGCTCCATCTTCGATCGTAATAAACAAACGAAGGCATTAAACGCGCATGATAAAAGTGATAAATAATGATATTAAAAGCTTTTAGTAAATATGTTATTACAAATATTATTTACCGTATCTATATAAAATCCTACATACGTAGCAAAGCAGGAAAACTTTTTTTTTTTTTTTTTTTTTTTTTTGCGTTTAATCAACAATAACAAACTGCTGCTAATGACCGAATGATAATTTACGGTAATTCTAAACTGTTACTAAAGATGATTCTCCATTCCATATCCAAAATACTTTACCTAACTTCAGTTATAAGTCAACTTTTACCCCCCTCAATTATGAAACCATCTTAAAAAATAAAAAGTAAGAGAAGAAGCAAGTACTAGGCCGATTTTTAAAGTTGTCGAACAATTAAGTTATCGCTAAAACTTTCGATGTGACATAGTGCGAGATTGGAGAAAGTAAGGAAAATTGAATCATGATTGATTTTCAATATAAATGAAACTTTGTGAAGCAACAGAGATTTCATTTGTTAGTGAGATAGAGGTAAGGAATGAGAGGTAGTGAAAAGTAGCCCACAGAGAGAGAGAGAGAGAGAGAGAGAGAGAGAGAGAGAGAGAGAGAGAGAGAGAGAGAGAGAGAGAGAGTTGTTTTAAATGTAATAAACAAAAAAATATGATAGGTTATAACACATTGGTGCTTATGTAATATCAACTGTATAGATGGTTTGAATAAGTTAAGAAATGGTAAAAACAATACTTCGTACACGCATATTCTTGAGACCAGCAGCTAGACGTCAGCTGATCTGATCACAGCCAAAAGTAAAACAAAAAGAAGTCAACAATACTGTACTCGATTTTTAAAACACACCCGAAATTTAAAAACAAAAGTACACGCTTTCTTAATGTGCAATTAACTATTTAAAGAGTAGCAATTTTCTAGAATAAAATGATGTTTCCCCCAAAAATATTGGTTTGCTGATGAAATTGGATGCCGTAGTTAATGAAAAAAGTCCGCGAAGTCATGAATCCGCGATGGTCGAACTGTGAAGTTGCGAGGGCTCACTGTATATAGCTATCGTATAAATATTTCTGAGTACCGAATTTCGGTAGTATAGATCTTTTTAGCACTTGCCACTGTGATTCGATGGTATTGGTGTGTACGCTGGGATCGTTCGGACTCACAAAGTTAATGCTATGATTAACAGTTTTGTGTTGAAGAAATTGATCCTTGATATTATTATAGGCCTTCCAACAGTCCGAAATTGTTGTAGTTTTGGGATGGACGCACTCTAATAATATCGGGAGCAATGTCTTTTCCGAACGATCCTCGACAACCCTGAAAAAAGTCTCACGTGTTTCCCGGTCAATCCCGCCGAACAACCATTTGCCATAGACCTTGCTGCCAACATTATATTTTCTTTTCCTGAATTTACTCTCGTCTATCTCGATGATATCTCCTTGTTCACCAATTTTTTTTGCTGTCCATCACTAAGATGTCCGCACACACGTCGCGACAGAAGTTGTACCAATCAACTAGTGTGTGAGAGGCAAACTTTTTCTGAGAAAAACTGTAATTAAAACTTGCTAATATTATGATTACATCTTTGTACGGTAGCTTTGATCTTGAAAAAAAAGCTACTGTGGTTAGGGGCGATCTTCTTTCGGCAATAACTATATGAACCACCTGAAAAACTTTTTTTTGCCACTATTCGCCGATTTTCCATCATAGTTATAGCACATTTCATCGATATGACATTTTGCACAAATGCCGGAAAAATTACCTAAAAGTCCCATTTTATATAAATATTTTGTAAACTCATCACTTGTAAAATTCATAATCCTAAACATACTAGGGTTGACTGAATTGAAAAAAGATTCACAAGTATCTACACACTGATTAATTGCCATCGTGCCGCGTGGGTAAAGAATTAGCATTTTCGACCCTCGATGGGTGCTCTGGTTTCCTTATTTGAATTTTTAGAAAAAATGCGTTATGATTGGCTGAAAAAATTAATCCCCAAGTCAAGTGGGGTCCCATTACAGTATTCCGCCGCTATGGCGCTGTTGATTTGATCAGAACGTCATCTACAGGGAATTCTAGGAACTGGGGAGCGAGAAACTGCGTGGCAAGGTACAGAGCTCGTTCGACTTATAAATTTCACGCCAATTTAGATGGTTTTCAAAATCTTTGTATATCGGTATAGTAAGTACTTAACCAGGGTATTTATAACATTCTGAACAGTCTTTATTCTATACAAGTTTCCGATAAAGTTGAAAATAAGGTGGCCTTTATCATACATACAGGTGGCCACCATTTTACATACATCCCCTAGTGTGCAGCCTTCGTCGACTTCGGAGGTGGATCCTCTGTCGTGTGTCGATGTAGTGGTGTCTGAAGCGACTTCTGCTGTGGCTGCTGATGCCTGCGCCCCTTCAGACTCTTCAGCTTCTGCTGCTGACTGCGCTTCTCCCGTTCCTGATCATCCTTCGTCGAGGAAGCAAAGTCTTTCATCTGTCTCTCCTGTAAGTGTTTCTCCTCCTTGGGGGAGTTCACTCATAGATATTCCTCTGCAGAGGACTGCTGCTTCTAAAGGTCAGGTTGCTGACCCACTGGCCCCTAAGAGGGCGTCAATTATCTCGCAGTGTTCGCCCTCTGCATCGCCTTAGCTGTGATCCTTCAGCATTGGTGAAAAGGCATCTCTTCGGCTCTTCAGCCTTGTCTTTGCAGCCTTCCCCCTCAGAGGAGCCCTCTCTTCCGTTGTCTTCTGGCCCTCGACCTTCGCCCTCTCCTGGAACTTCTCCTGACAACGCTGCCACTAGTCCTCGGACTTCGGCCTTGGACTCTTCTGTGGATCGCGTGCGATCTCCTTTGGAGGATGTTCGCCCTTCTAGAGGGCACATCCATATTCCTGACCTTCCAACATGCCGCCCTCATGCTTCTCGCCAACCCTCTGACCTGCCTTCTCCGTTCTTGATTCCTGTTCCATGTCTGCTTGCTCGTGATGCGTTCAAACGTCACTCGCCTTTGTAAACATGCCGCCTTACGCAGCGTTCCAGACCTTCTCCAATGTGCCAGAACCCATCAGTGCACCAGCGGCCACCAGCATGTCAACGCTTGCCAGCGCACCAGCGCACCAGGGCTCTCCAATGCCCCAGCGATCTCCTGATTGCCAGCGCTCTCCAGGGCATTCATGCCTTGCCAAATGCCAGCGTTTGCCAGCTCGCCAGCGCACCAACACTCGCCAGCACACCTGCTCTCCTGTGCATCTGTGCTTTCCTACACGTCAACGCTTTCCTGCGCATCAATGCTCTCCAGCTCCCCAATGCTCTCCTGCGTGTCAACGTTCTCCAGCTCGCAAGCGCTCTCTTCTGTGAGCACTCTCCAGCTCATCAGCACTCACCAGCCACTCACCTGCGCACCCGCGCTTGCCTGTACACCAGCGCTCTTTGACTCGCCAGCACTCTCCTGTGCACCTGCTCTCGTCCGTGCACCAGTGGTCTCCTATGTGTCAGCGCCTCCCAGCTCGCCAAAGCTCTCCGGGGCATCAGCACTCCTGTTCGCCAGCGTTACCCAACACACCAGCGCTCTCCTGTGTGTAAGCACTCTACAGTGGAACAAGTTTCTTCAATTTTAAGGAAATCTTAAGAGTCAAAAGGAACAGGAAGATAGGTGTTTTGACAGGCCACCATTGCCCCATTCCCCTCCCCGCAAACGCATTACAGCACGACCGTCAGAGAAAAACGTAAAGGGCTTGACAGAAGTGTTCAAGAAAAACGTAAAGGGCTTGACAGAAGTGTTCAAGATACTGCATCAACCATCGGTCGAGACTACTCACAGGGAACCATCGGTCCCTTTCTCTTCAGGAGGGCTTTCTGATAGTGCCACCGTCAGCAAGCAGCCTTGGTTCAGTGCCATGTGCAGTTGTGCAAGCCTTCGGGCCTGCTTTCCATCTCGCTCTTCTGTGACCTCGCATCATCTGTCGGCACCAGCAGAGCTCCTGCAAAGAGCCTCGGCTACTTCTCCCCTGAAGAGGAAAGGGAGTCTTAGACGTGGTAACATCATCTAGGGTGAAACCGACTCGTGTTAGACCTTCTAGGCCTGTCTTTCTGGACTCTCCCTCCAGTCGCTTTCCTGCCTCACCTCTACCGAGGTAGCCTCGCAAGGGACGGATTTCTTCCCTCCCACCTCCGTAGAAAGGTTCTCCTCGCGCAGAGAGCTCTCCACATGTGGCGGTGTAGTGGTTTGCGAACTGTGGCCAGATGTAGCACGCAGACTGCCTAGTGTCCGAATGCCGACTACACTCCGTTTCACTACTCAAAAAGAAAGGGTGGAATACCCAGAAAGCTGGGTAAAAGATAAACAATCAAGGATGAACTGGGCACCACCCATTGATTTTATACTGGGCAAGGGGACCCAGCTAGAACCTTAATTCCATCTTATTTTATTTTTTTTTTTAGTGTACCGTCTCTCTCCACCGTATTCTGCGCCGACTTCTAAGTAAATAAAGCATTATGCTTTCCAGGTATTTTTTTCAATTTTAGGTAAACCTTAAGAACATTAGGAGAAAAAAATGACTTGATGTATTTATAGGCTGGAATGTGAATTACCCTCTACGAGGAAATGTATTGAATGAGGATTACTGTATAAAAAACTGATTTAAATATTAAAAATTAATCAAATAACTAAATTAATTTATATTTGTTCCATAACTGGAATACAAACCTACGCTATTTATTTTGGGTTATTACTTTTAGCAAAGCTTAAAGGACGAGCCATCAAAATTTTAGCAAGGGTTAAGTACTCATTCTGCTAGTAAGGGGGGTAAGGGGTGTAGTTTGCTACTGCTCCCACTCGCACACCGGTGATTTAGCTCACTTCGCTTTTGGCTCGGATGGTGTACGGTCGTTGCCGTTCTTCATCCTTCGCTTATTTTTGGACTGCCATTAATTGCTGTTGTTTGCGCTTTCTCTATTATTATTGTGTGTGTTGACGTCTGCTACCATGCGTACTTGCCCTGGACTTGAAGTTCGGCCCTGCCGAACCTTCATGTCAGCCGTGGACACGGATCACCACACCCTTTGTCCCGCCTGCATAGGTCAACGGTGTGATAGTGGTAACAGGTAAAGCGAGTGTTGGGAGTGGTCGGCCTCCCAGTGGGAAAGGTTTGGGTGACGGTGGAAGAAGTCGAAGCGGGATATTTCTCCTACGAAGGTTTCTTCTAAAGTTGAAAAACCCAAGACCTCTTCTTCCGCTTCCCTACCTTCCTCCGAAGATCCTGCTGATAGCGTAGACCCTTTAATTTACAGCCAACTCTGGTCCTTGAGAGATGATGTTGCTTCCCCTAGCGAAGCGGCCCCACCTCTCCCCCCGGGAGAGGCCTTGTCTCTGTTTCCTTTTTTACAGATGTGGTAGCCTTGGAGCTTCCGGGCCCACCCTCTTAGGGCTCCTTGCTGCGCTTCATCATTCATAGTGCTAGTGCACAGCCATCGTTGACTTTGGAGCTAAATCCTGTGTCGTACGTCGACGTTTTAGTGTCTGAGGCGTGTTCTGTGGCCGCTGCCGACGCCCTTGAACCTTCGGATTCTCCAGCTGTTGCTGCCCAGTCTCTTCCTCTCAATCCTGTTCATCCTTTAAGGGGGGAACTTAGTCTTTCTTCTGTCTCTCCTGTGAGTGTTTCTCTTCCTCAGGGGAGTTCACTCATAGAGACTCCTCTACGAAGGACTGCTGCTTCTAAAGGTCAGTTGTTCCGTAACTGGGATAAAAACCTACACTATTTATTTAGGGTTATTAATTTCTGCGTAGCTGAAATGACGAGCCATTAAAATTTAGCCAAGGTTAACTATCCATACCTCTAGTTAGCAGGGGTAGTGGGGTTAGCTTGCTACCGCTCCCACTCACACATTGGTGATTTAGGTCACTTTGCTTTTGGCTTGGATAGTGTACCGTCATTGCTGTTCCTCATCCTTCGCCGATATTTGGACTGCCATTAATTCATTTTTTTGCTTTTTCTTTGTGTTAGTGTGTGTATGTGTTGACTTCTGCGAACATGAGCACTTGCCCTGGACTCGATGGCCGGCCCTGCGGAACCTATATGTCGGCAGTGGAGACAGATCCCCACACCCTTTGTCCCGTCTGCAGAGGTCAACGGTGTGATATCAACAACCAGTGTAGTGAGTGTCGGGAGTGGTGTGCCTCCCAGTGGGAGAGGTTTGGGCGACGGCGGAAGAAGAAGTCTAAGCGGGATGTTTCTCCTGCGAAGGTTCCTTCGAAGGGGGAAAAACCCAAGGCCTCTTCTTCCATCTCCCGACCTTCCTCCGAAGCTCCTACTCGTTTGGTCTCTTCCGAGAAACTGTCGATTAATAGCGTAGACCCTTTTTATTTCGGCCAACACGGGTCGTCAAGAGATGGTGTTGCTTCTCCCTAGCGAAGCTGCCCCACCTCTCCCCTCCGGGTGAAGCCTTGTCTATTTTTTCTGTGTTACAGGTATGGGATTTCCTGGTCCACCCTCCAAGGACTCCTTACTGCAGCTCATCCTTCGGGGTGAAAGTGTGCAGCTGTCGTCGTCTACTTCAGAGGTAGATCCTCTTGCGCTTGACGACGTCGTGGTGTCAGAGGTATCTTCTGTGGTTTCTGCCAACTCCCCTCCAGACTCTCCAGCTGTTGCTGCCAACTAGTTTCCCCTGGTCCTGATCATCCTTCGAGGGGGAAACTTAGTCCTACGTCTGTCTCTCCTGCGAGTGTTTCTCCCCCTCGGGGGAGTTCACTCAGAGACTTCTCTTCAGAGGACTGCTGCTGCTCATGGTCAGCTTGCTGATACAACGGCCCCTAGAGGGAGTCTCCGTCGCAGAGCTCGCCCGCCGCTTCGCCTTAGACTTCACCCTTCCCCATTGGTGAAAAGGCGCCTCTTTGGCACTTCAGTCTTGTCATCGCAGCCGGCACTCGGGCCATCGAGTTCCTCTCTCATCAGGTAGTGAACCTTTGGGCCAACACTATCCTGAAGAGGAGGGAAACCATCATAGGAAAGCTCTATAGAGATCTCCTTCAGGCCGAAGTAGCGAGTCTGAGAAATGCTCCTTTCGAGGGCAATTCTTTGTTCCATCCCAAGGATGTCGAGCGTGTGGCAGAGAGGTGTAGGAAGTCCAGTCAGGACTCCCTCATCCAAAAGGTCTTAACAGCAAGACCTTACCCCTCTCAGCCACAGCGGAAAGCACAGCAGAACCCGCAGCTGAAAAGGGCTAGAGACCCAAAACAGCAGGGTAAAAAGGGTGCAAAGCAGGCCTTTCACAGCAAAAAGTCCTTCCGTGGGGGAAAGGGTAAGAAGGGATCTGGCCGAGGCCGGTCCCAATAAGACAGGCAATCCTCCCCTTTGTCCATCTGTGGGGCGATGCCTGCAAAGTTGCTGGCAGAGGTGGCTTTACCACGGGGCCGAACCCTGGACAGTCGAGGTGATTTGTTCAGGGTATCGTATCCTGTTCACGCTCTCTCCCCCTCCACTGACTCGAGTGCCAATTCCATTGAACTCCTGTACGAAGGGATCCACACAGGAGTTTGCCCTCAGGGCAGAAATCCAGTCCATGTTGGAGAATGACGCTCTCCATGAGGTCCTCGACGGGTCCCCAGGCTTCTACAGTCGACTCTTTCTTGTGAAAAAGGTGTCTGGAGGCTGGGGACCAATCATCGACCTCTCGGCCCTGAACAGGTTTGTCGAACAGAGACCTTTCAGGATGGAGATGGCCGACACAGTCAGGCAAGCGATAAGACCTTTGGACTTAATTTGCACTCTAGATCTGAAGGACGCATACTTCCAGATCCCAATTCATCCGTCTTCCGGGAAGTTTCTGAGATTCATGTTCAATTGGAAGGATTACCAGTTCAGGGTGCTGTGTTTCGGTCTTTCCACAGCACCCCAAGTATTCACGAGAGTTTTTGCCCTAGTATCATCTTTGGCTCACAGAGTCGGCATCCGTCTCCTAAGATACTTGGACGACTGGCTGATTCTGGCAGACTCGGAGGCAGCCTTTCTCCGCCACCGAGACGAGCTTCTAAGGTTTTGCCAGGATCTGGGGATCGTGGTAAACCTCGAGAAGTCTCAGCTGCTCCCCTCTCAAGAACTGGTATACCTAGGCATGCGATTAGACACCCTAAGGCACAAAGCGTTTCCATCAGAAGAAAGGATCCAGAGACTGAGGGAGATAGCACAGGTCTTCCTCAGTCGGGAAGAGCTCCCGGTGCAGGATTGGCTTCTCCTTATCGGTCACCTCTCTTCCCTGACCTGACTGGTCCCCAACAGTCGCCTCAGGATGAGATCCCTCCAGTGGCGACTAAAATCCCAATGGAAACAGCACTCCGATTCCCGGGATCACCTAGTCCGCATAGGGCTAGAGGAACAGTCGGACCTCAGGTTGTGGCTGGCTGAGCAGAACCTTTGCAAAGGGGTCGATCTTCTCATCTCTCCGCCGGAATTGATGCTGTTTTCAGACGCAACAAAAGAAGGGTGGAGGCTCACGTGCTGCACCATTACATCTCCGGCCAATGGTCCGATTCAGAAAGGTACCAGCACATAAATCTCTTAGAGATTAGGGCAGCCTTTCTGGCCCTCAAAGAGTTCTACCAGGTCCTGGCGGGGCACTCCGTGGTGCTGATGAGCGACAACACCGCGGTAGTACATTAGCTAGTCTAAGCAAACAGGGCGGTACCTTTTCGCAGCAGCTGTACCATCTTGCAGTAAAGATACTCAGGCCGCTTCATTCCGGGCAAGCAGAATGTGCTAGCAGACAAGCTGAGCAGAGCGACTCGGATAGTTGGCACCGAGTGGTCTTTGAATCCTCTGATAGCCAACAATGTCCTGACTTTGTGGGGTTCTTCGACTTTGGATCTGTTCGCAACGGCCCTGAATTTCAGGCTCCCGTTGTACTGCTCCCCAGTCTCGGATCCCCAAGCTCTTTGGCAAGATGCTTTTCAACAACGGTGGATAAACCTGGACTCTTACGCGTTTCACCCATTCTGTTTGATGAGAAAAGTCCTCAACTAGGTACGAGCAAGCAACAATTTGCAAATGACCCTCTTAGCTCCGCTATGGCATCACGCAGAAGGGTTCCCGGACCTTCTGCATCTCCTCACGGAGATCCCAAGGGAGCTTCCTCCACAACACGACCTCCTCAAACAACCACATGCCAACATCTTTCACAGTGCCATAGCCTTGCTTCGACTTCACGCCTGGAGACTATCCAGCACCTCCTCACACAAAGAGGCTTTTCGCAACCGGTTGCGAAAAGAATGGCTGGACACTTCAGGAGATCCACAGAGGCAGTCTACCAGGCGAAGTGGTCAGTTTTCTATGGTTGGTGTTGTGGAAGGGGTATCTCTCCCCTCGATGCCTCTGTTCCAACCATAGCAGAGTTTCTTGTATACCTTCGGTAAGAAAAGCTTTTCTCGGTCTCGGCAGTCAAAGGCTACCGCTCAGCTTTGAGTCTCGGCAGTCAAAGGCTACCGCTCAGCTTTGAGTCTCGCCTTTAGACTGAAAGGAGTCGATATTTCTTCCTCGTTGGAACTTTCTTTGCTCATACGCAGTTACGAGCTTACTTGCCCCCAGGCAGGGCTAAGACCTCCCCCTTGGAACATGGTTCGGGTCCTCAGGTCTCTGAAGGGCTTCCCCTTTGAACCACTACGCCAGGCCTCCGATCGCCACCTCACATGGAAGACGGTGTTCCTGCTCTCTTTGGCTTCTGCCAAGAGAGTCAGCGAACTTAATGGTCTATCTGCTGATGTCTCCCACTCTAGGAGATGGGGGAAGTAATCCTCAACTTCGACCCTGAGTTTGCAGCTAAGACTCAAAATCCATGTGTGCTGGACTCCAGGTTCGTCCCATTTTGGATAGAGAGTCTTCGTTCTGTAACCGAAGATCCAGACCAACTGTTACTATGTTCAGTGAGGAGTCTGAGGTGTTACTTAAAAAGAACAGCAAAAGCTTGCCCCCGTGTACGAGCACTTTTTGTCAGCACGGGGAAGGTCAAGAGGAGGGTCATGAGGAATACTATTTCCTCCTGGATAAGGAAAGTAATCGAATACGCTCTATATCCAGATCCTCCTCTGTCCAACCGACCCAGAGCTCATGAAGTCAGAGGCATTGCAACGTCTCTGGCGTTCAAGAAAAAATTTTCTGTGGCACAGGTATTGCAAGCGGGCGTGTGGAAGCGTCAGACGACCTTCACAGCCCACTACCTGAAAGACGTAACCCACAGGAGCATGGAAACCTTCTCCATTGGTCCTGTGGTGGCCGCACAACAAGTGATCTAATGCCTCAGCCTCCTTAATGGACAAGTAGCAGAGGGTTGAGGGCTGAGGTTACCCGGGTTAGTCTAGGGTGAATAAAAAGAATGTCTGGCTCACTTTCTTTTTCCTTCTCCCCCCTTGGGGAAATAGCTCCGCAAGACCGAAGCATAGCTGACCTCACCTCTCTGCAGGTAAGAATCATTTTCCTTGTGCATCCTGGGTATGAATGAATACTTTGTTACGTCACCAATACCTCTTGAGGGAGGGTATTGGATATGTCTTAGAATCCTCGAGTTCCTACGTGAAGACAAGCTACGACTCTCTCTTACACAAGCTGTTGCAGGCCGCTATCAGTGAGTTACCTTGTAACTACTTTGATTTTAGCGAGGGTAGGGTTCCCTCTACTATCGATCACAGATTGAAATAGAGAGGACCCCGGGTCATGACCAAGGCCAGTTGGTAAGGACTTCCTCCCTCCTAAGAGTAAGTCACCCTAATAAATAGCGAAGGTTTGTATCTGTGTCGGAACAAATAACAAATTTGGAAATAATTTGCATTTTTCCTGAAGCTATTTATACAAATTGGCCCGCCACCCTGTCCCCCTTGAAGTCCTGCCAGAAAGCAAAAGTGGTTACTCAACCGACAGATGTGAGTGAGCGGGGTAGCTAGTCTACCCCAACCCCCTCCCGCTAACTAGCGGATGGGGTAATTATCCCTCACTAAAATTGTCTTGGCTGGTTTTCAGCGTTGCCAAAAGTAATACCCTAATGAATAGCTTCAGGTTTGTATGTTAGGAAAAATACAAATTATTTCAAAATTTGTTATTTTTAAAGGAGAGTTAGGGGTTGGTGGCCTGTTGGATGGATGGGACTTTCCTGCCACCTAGCAGTAACTTGAAGCAACCTAGTTAAAGTTTCAACAGCTGTATCTAGCATTGCTGAAAGCATATTTCTATTGAAGAAAAATTGTTTGTATTCATGTAGTATCAAATTAAAATTACTTAGATTGCTTCTGTAAAAAGAGTTGAGGAATTTCATTGTTGCCGTACGCTATTGTTACAGTATTTATGTAGAAATTTAGTTGGGATGTAATTTTTCATCATAAGGTGTCGTAACTTACCTAAGTTATTTATATTTTTTGTAAACATTACCATATATCCCAGATATCATGAATAATTGGTACCATTTTTCAGGATCAAAATGGTAGCAGAAAATCGTATTAATTTGGATGTACCTAGGTATGATCAATCGACATTTAGTGGCCGAATAAGACACTTCATGGAAATTACTGACTGGCGATTGTGCTTCAAGTCAGACAAAGCACTCGATGATGCCAAAGAACTTCTAGCAAAATACAGGTAAGTCCACTACAGTAATTATAATTACAGTTTGTTCCGTAACCGAAATACAAACCACGCTATTTACACAGGGTTTACCTTTTAGCGCAGCTGAAATGGCGAGCCATTAGAATTTAACGAGGGTGTATTACCCCCGCGCTAGTTAGCGAGGGGGGGGGGGGTAGGGGAGTGGTAGCTAGCTACCCCTCCCTTCCCTCACACAGATGAATGCTCACTTTCACTTTTGGCTCGGACTGTGACAGACGTCTCTGTCTTGGTCCTCTCTTGGCAGCCATTGTTTGTTTTGTCTTTACTTAATCGCTTCCTTTTCATTTACTCAATATATATGTAAACATGTTTTCATGTTTGTATACATATTTGAGTATAGAAATCAGTAAGTTTCCTTTTCAGATTTGTGTGTGTTGTGTACTTATCTACGTGGTGTCCTCGGCAGTTGGCCGCCACGGCGTTATGGGTGGCGATCGAGTTTGACTTATGTCTTTCTCTCTCTCTTGAGTTCGTTCACCCTTTTACTATGTGTTACTACGCCCTTGTAGCTTCCTTTCCGTGTGGGGGGGGGGGGGGGGGGGGGGGTTTGCTACGCCGTACGTTTGTCTCAATTAGTTTATGGATCTAATTGTATTTGTTGATTTTTCAGCTTTATAGAACGATTCCTTTTGGGGTTTTCGTTCTTTCTTTAGTGTTCATTCATTTTTAAATTACATAATTACATAGTTACATAATTATAATTGTTATAATTCTGTTTTGGTTACAGCTCTCCTTCCGTGAGTGTAAGTGGTTGTGAGGGCACGTGCCTGTTGTGTAATTCTTGTTTCCTTTCCCTCGGGATTCCTCTTCGGAGCCTTCCCGGGGGAATGAATGTGTACTAATGTTTTTTTTGTTTTATTTTTTTACAGTTACCGATCTAGTTCGTTTCTGTAATATGGCAACGGTGTGAGCTGTCTTGTTGAGTCCTGGGGATTCGGCTGTTGCTGCCTCCCCCCTTGTGTTTTCGTCAGGGGCGTGTCTCCTTCTACTGGAAGTACTCCCGTGACGACGGACAGCTCTCCAGTTCATTTTAGAACTCTCAGGAGGCTTGCCTCCTTGAGCAGGTAACTTTCCTTCCGAGGGAAGTTTTTCCTGTCCAGGCTTGAGTTTTTCCCCTTATGGAGGGTTCTCCTCTTGCCTTTTTTTTTTTTCGTGCGACTATGCTCTTGGTGCTGAGCGGTCACACCTGCAAGGGGCTGGGCAACTGCAGGAGCTCCTCTTCGGAGTATTGCTCCTTTTAGGTCACTGCTGACCAGTCTCTTCTAAGAAGTGTTTCTCTTTCGTTTGCGAGAGAGTACACTCATAGAGACTCCTCTTCGGAGGTTTCTTCTGTTGCTGTTGGCCTCCCTTGCCGTAAGGCCCACCGTCCGCCTCGTCGTAAGGGCCTCTCATCTCCCTATAAGGGTGCTTGAGGCGCCTTTTTGAATCTCCGTTTGCAGCCTACAACTCCTTTTTCTCGATCTTCCGCTTTGGTGCAAATGGACAGCAGTCTGATCTCGTCTTCCGACGGGCAACGGTCTTCCCGACAGGACAACGGTCTTCCCGACGGACAACGGTGTTCCCGACGGACAGCGGTCTTCCGACGGACATCAGTCTCCCGGCGGACAACGATCCCTTCGGGGCAAAGGGTTGCCTCCCACGGGGGTTCTTCCCTTGCGTGTCAGGGTTTCCCTGCGCTCCCTTCTGCTGTGTTCTCTCCTGCTCCTGCTCAGTGTTAACGCACAGGCGCTCTTCTGCTCATCAGCGCTCTCCTGTTCGTCAGCGCTTTCATGATGATCATCCCTGCTGTTCCTGTTGGTTCCTGTTACGCGCCCTGTGCGCCCACGTTTGCCCTCGCGATCTAGAACTTCGGTTCAGGTCGGGGTCAAGGACTCTTCTTCTATACGCAGGCTTCCACGCGTAGCCTTCTGCTCGTCAGCGATCATCAGCTTGTCAGCGATCATCAGCTTGCCAGCGATCAACAGCTCGTCAGCGATCGTCAGCTCGCCAGCGATCACCTGTCTCTCGGCGATCTCCGGATCGCCCGCGTGTGTTACAGCCGGCACGCCAACGTTCTCCAACTCTTCTGAAGGAACATGGTTCGCCAGCTTCTAGCTCACCTGCGCATGCTGATCACCATCGCGCGACTCTCAACTGCGGATGCTGATCGCCATCGTGCGACCCTCAACTGCGGATGCTGATCGCCATCGCGCGACCCTCAACTGCGGATGCTGATCGCCATCGCCCGACCCTCAACTGCGGATGCTGATCGCCATCGCGCGACCCTCAACTGCGGATGCTGATCGCCATCGCGCGACCCTCAACTGCGGATGCTGATCGCCATCGCGCAACCCTCAACTGCGGATGCTGATCGCCATCGTGCGACCCTCGACTGCGGATGCTGATCGCCATCGCGCGACCGCACACCTGCGGATGCTGATCACCATCGCGCGACCCTGCTCATGCTGATAGCCATCGCGCGATCGCCCACCTGCAGAGGCTGCTCGCCATCGCGCGACCGCCCATCTGCGCATGCTGATCACCATTGCGCGATCGCCCTCCTGCACATGCTGCTCGCGATCGCTCACCTTCGCATATTGCTCGCCAACGCACGATTGCTCACCTGCGCATGCTGCTCGATCATCGCGTCGGCATAACACAACGCGCCATCGCCAACCTGCGCGTTAGCGCTCACCAGCTCACCACCGATCGCTTGTTGATCCATATCGCCAGCGGTCTTCCTCGCCCACGCGGCAGCGCGTTTCCTCGCCATCGCGCTAACGCTTGCGTTCGCCGCCTCGGACTCGCGCTCACCCACCTGCCCACCCTCACGACCGTTCGCCCGCGCGACCGCTCGCCTGCGCGCCCGCGCGACCCGCTCGCCCGTGCGACCGCGTGCCTGCACGTCTACGCTCATGCGCGTCCGCGCCCATGCTCTCCAATGTTCGCCCACGCGCGAACCAACGGTTTTCCATCACGCGAACCAACGGTTTTCCATCACGCGGACGGATGGTGTTCCGTCGCGCGAACCTAGTGTTTCTTCGCACAAACATCGGCTTATTTCTTGCAGTATCCATTGCTCGTCTATGGGTTATCGCTCGCCGACCACCAGCTCTCACCCTTCCTACCACGCTCGCGTTACCGCGCATGGGCGCTTCCACGTTCGCCCACGTGAAAATCTTTGAATTACCGTCGCGCGAGCTCTAGGGCGATTGCGACCACGACTCCCAATGGGGTTTTCGCAGCATGGCCAGCCTGGCGAGTTCTTCTGGAGCGTATTTCCAGAACACGGCCTCACCCCGTAAACGCAGAGCATGGCACTTGCAAGAATAGGAGCAACACTCCTCTTTCCTGAACCTGGTTAGCCCTTCCCCGTCATTCCCTGGAAGGATTTTTGGCGGGGGTGCTTTCCGTTCGAGATTTCTCCATCGGACAAGGGGTGACGGCTTACCCCTTCCTCTGGGAGCTTACCAGGTTCTTTCCCTCCTCGGTTATGGCCCGAGGTTTGGTTCAAGGAAGCTACAGGAAGAGCATGGGTACTTTCCTCCTCTTGAGCTCAGGCACCTTGGCCTTTCGTCGTTAAGTATCTAACTTGCGGACAAGCTCGATGTTGTACCATCTGGACGCGCTGACTGAGGGCTTCCTTCGGGTGTCTCATCTGTGGAGGTCGACGACCTCAGACACCCTTCCATCCTTGAGAAGAGTTTGTTTGTGCCCAAGGACAGAGACTTAGACAGCGGCTGTGCGGAGGAAATCGACTTCCGTTTTCACTCCTCCAAGGCGCTTTCTTCCAGACTCTGCAGGGCTCCAGCGCCCTTTTCTTTCAATCACGTCGGCCTAAGTTATCGGCTACGACAACTGGGACAAGGTGTCCAATTGCAGTTTCCTCCTGTCAGGAACAGATGGCACGGGAGACTCCCCCGGGGGGGGGGGGGCATAGTCCTAAAAGGAGTTCACGAACTCTAGGATTGCAGGTTTATCTCTGGGAGGATACTTAAGATTACTCATCCGAATGACAGCTTCCCGATGCCCATTCCTGCACAATCTCTGTGATCAGCCAAGGATATCGCGCCTGCCGTCTCTGTCAGCGAATTCAGTGTCTCTGAACCTCTATGCCATAGCGTCAGCAGAGTTGCCCGGTTGGGCAGAATGATCCATACCTTAGGCGAAGGTCTTCCTTAGGATCATCGATGGCTTCACCCCCGGCCTCCTCAGTCGATCCTTTCTTGCAAGAAAGGATCTGAGAGGGGATGTCCTTAGTCGACCTCTCAGCCCTGATCAAGTTTGTCGAACAAACTTCGGCCAGCGTAGACCAGCAGAATCGATCAGACTGGTAACGAGGCGACAGGACTCCTTAAACCCTGGATCGGAAGGACGGGTACTTTCAGTTTCCATTCCATCCATCTTCCAGGGTGCTTGTCGAATTCAGCCTAGACTGCAAGTATTCCTGCTTATGATGCAGTGTGGCTATCCCGCCGTGGCATAGCAGGTTTGTTTCCCCATAAAACTCTCCCTGCCTTCCTCTTGGCCGCTCAGGTGCAGGCTTCCGCCTCCTCTGCTGTTTGGAGGGCTGGTCAACTCCGGTAGGCTCGGGTTCGACCTTCTTCAGCGCCGGGACAAGCTTCCGGATGCTTACCATGAGTGTGGGCTCATGGTATTTTGCTTGGAGCCTTCTCTTCCTCTGCCTCAACATCTGGAGTATCTGGCCATGATAATGAGTCAACGGCCTTACCACGTTGGAAACCCCGCTTCTCGTCCGTCCAGCGAGGTTAAGCAACGTCGGTACTTGGATGGGTGACCACCTGGGGTCACCAGATTCTGTTACCACATCCTCCGAGCCTTCCTTTCGGTTGACTGTGGCAAGACTGAGGAGAGTCGCAGTACCTGTTCTCAGTCAAGCAGAGCTTTCAGCCCTACCTTGGAGCGTTTCCTAGTTCTCCTTTCCTCATTGACCCGTCTATAGTCCGAACGGTCGCCTCAGGATAAGTTCCATGTGGGGCGATCCAAGTTCCGGTGGCTTCAGGCAATGTTTAACCGGACTTCCTGGCCCCTATGGGACCAGCGGAACTATTAGACCTGCAATGGGTGTTGACCTATGGAGCCTCTTGATGGTAGTGGATATTCTCGTCCTTTCCCCACATTCTTGATGCTGTTCTCGGACTCGTCAAAGGAAAGGGGGGGGGGGCATGTTCCGGTCCAGGCCTATGGTCAAGACCTTAAGGATACCTCTCCATCATTCAGGTAGGCTTAGGGGCCTTAGTCTGGTCCCTCTACAGATCCTACAGCTCCTGCCGAGTCGGCCCGTGCGTGTCGACTTCATGATTCTGGCGTATTCTAACCTGCAGGGGACGCATTTCCACACCTTCACATCTTGCAGTAGAGATACCGGGATGATTGAGATTCTCTCAATACCACCATCGGCTCTCTCATTTCAGGCAGGGGAATGTTCTCTCATACTATCCGAGCAGAGCCTCGTAGAGAGAGTGTACCTGGGGGTCTTTGACCTTGGGTAACCAGCAAGTACTGGTCTGGGGGACCTGATCGCGACAGCTTGGAACCTCAAGCTTACGCTATTCTTCCCCCCAGTCTCAGACCCCGAGACTGGCAAGATGCATTCCGGTGATGGTGGGACAACTTCGACGCCTGCGTCTTCCCTCCCTTTTGTCTGTGGACTATGGGTCTCAACAAGACCAGGTTGTCTGTCAACCTTTCAATGGGAGAGCTCCACTGGGACTATGCGCAGAACGGTTTCTGGACCCTCTGCTTCCCCTGACGGAACTCCTGGGAGAGCTTCTCCCACGGCGCAGACTACTCAAGCAACCACACTGCGACATCTCTCCCGAACCGGGGTGTCGCTTCGGCTTCATGCCTGGAGACACTACGCCTCCTCCTCAAGAAGAGACAACCCGCTACAGTCGCGGTACGGAGGTCGCGTCATCTGCGATAGTCATCCACAGGGGTCTCCCAGGCAAAGTGAAGAGTCTAAGGTGGTTGGTGCCGTGGGAGATATACATCTTCCCTTGAGGCCTCTTCTCCAGCAATAACGGTCTTATTGCCTTTCGGCGGGAGGAAACTCCTTTCTGCTCTCGGCAATGAAGCCTGTCACTCAGCCTTTCCCTGACCTTCAGGTTTAAAGGAATAACTTTTTCCTGCCCGCTGGATCTATCCTCGCTCATGCGAAGCTACGATCGTCCCTGCCCTAGTCGGAGGAAGACCTCCAACTTGGAGCATGGCTCGGACTTTTAGTCCTTTAAGAGATCTTCTCAAGACCCTTTACGACAGGCCTCGGATTGTATTCCGCCTTGGGTCTCCTGCTCACTCTGGCCACGGCCAGTGTGTAAGCAATCTTCTTGGTCTCTTATGACTCCCCCCTTTCTAAGGAAGAGGGGAAGGCAACATTCAGGCTCGCTCCTGAGTTGTTGGCTAGACTCAGAATCTGGGGGTCCCGGCCCTTCGGTCCGATTCATTCAAGATTTCGAGTCTCCATTCTGTATCTGATGTCCCAAGACCTTCTCTTTCTTGCCAGTAAAGGAATCGAGAGGTTAGCTTTGGGAACAGCTGCAGTTTGTCCTCAGTTGCAGCCGATTTGGGAGCACAAGGAGGACATGGGGGAGAGTCACCAGTATACCTCTTCAGCCCGGACTCAAGGACATTCATCTCGACCTGTCTCCAGACCCTCCCCCGTCACGTCGCCCTACAGCACGATGTTGGAAACATCGCAACGTCCCTCGCCTTCGAATAATACTACTCTGTGATGCAGGTGCTACAAGCTGGAGTCTGGAAGCGTCTAATGACCTTCGCAGCCCGCTTCCTGCAGGGCGTGACCCACATGAGTCTCGATATGTTTTCTATCGCTCTGTGGTGCCTACACAACAGCTGGTCTAACCTCAGGCTCCTTTTTGGACAGGTAGCAGAAGGTTGAGGGCATTGTTATCAGGTTTTAGTCTGCATGAACGAAAGAAGTATGTCTGGCCCTTACTTCTTTCTTCATCATCCCCTCTAGGGGGAAGCAGCATCCTGGTCTCTGCATAGCTGACTTCGAACCTCTGCAGGTAAACCATGCTTCCTTGTGTTCCGAGTATTGAGTCAATACTGTCGCGTCCCCCATACCCTGACGAGGTGGTATTGGGAACGTCCTAACCCAGAGTTCCTTCTGGAACTCCAGGTCAACTGCCTAGGATGGGTCACACTTCTTCCTTCACACACAAGCTTACGTAGGCTACATGGTTCCTTGCGAAGCAAGGAACTTGTGAGGTGCAGGGACTCCTTTTATCGAGTGCTGTCACTCGGATGCTGAGTTCCCGGGTAAAGCCAAAGCCAGTATGGCTGGGGACTTTCCACCCTGCCCAAGGGGTAAGCCACCCTGTGTAAATAGCGTGGTTTGTATTTGGGTTACGGAACAAATGACAAATTCGAAGATAATTTGTATTTTTCCTAACCATACAAACCTTAGCTATTTACACACATTTGCCCGCCAGCCCTGTCCCCCAAGACAAGTCCTACCTCTAAGTGAAAGTGAGCATTCATCTGTGTGTGAGGGAGGGGAGGGGTAGCCTAGCTACCACTCCCCTACCCCCCCCGCTAACTAGCGCGGGGGTAATACACCCTCGTTAAAATTCTAATGGCTCGCCATTTCAGCTGCGCTAAAAGGTAAACCCTGTGTAAATAGCTATGGTTTGTATGGTTAGGAAAAATACAAATTATCTTCGAATTTGTCATATTCACATGGATAGTATCAGTGCTTTACAAGTAGATT
>NC_090735.1:95822745-95882130 GCF_036898095.1 Palaemon carinicauda | reverse complement strand
GAGCGCTAGATCGCTACTGATGGTGTCCATGGGAACTGACACACGTGTAGATCGATGGCGATCGTTGACGCGTAGGAGATTGCTGACGAGTAGGCGAACGTTAACGCGTCTGTGGTCGCTGGCGAGCAGAAGGCAACGCGTGGAAGCCTGTGCGTAGAAGAGGAGTCCCTTGTCCAAGACCTGAACCGAAGTTCCAGATCGCGAGGGCGAACGTTGGTGCACTGGGCGCGTAACAGGAAACCAACAGGAACAGCAGAGATGATCATCAGGAGAGCGCTGACGAACAGGAGAGCGCTGGCGAACAGGAGAGCGCTAGCGATCAGGAGAGCGCTGATGAGCAGGAGAGCGCCTGTGCGCTAACACTGAGCAGGAGAGAACACTGCAGAAGGGCGCGCAGGGGAACCCTGACACGCAAGAGAAGAAACCCCTGTGGGAGGCAACCCTTTACCCCGAAGGGATCGTTGTCCGTCGGGAGACTGATGTCCGTCGGAAGACCATTGTCTGTCCGTCGGGAGACTGATATCCGTCGGAAGACCGTTGTCCGTCGGGAAGACCGTTGCCCGTCGGAAGACAGGTCAGACTGCTGTCCATCTGCACCAGGGGCGGAAGATCAAGAAGGAAGAGTTGTAGGCTGCATACGGAGATTCAAAAAGGCGCCTCTTAGCACCCTTATAGGGAGATGGGAGGCCCTTACGACGTAGCGGACGGTGAGCCTTACGGAGAAGGCGGCCAACAGCAACAACAGCAGAAGAGTCCTCCGAAGAGGAGTCTCTATGAGTGTACTCTCTCGCGAACGAAAGAGAAACACTTCGTAGAAGAGACGGGTCAGCCAGTGACCTAAAAGGAGCAATCCTCCAAAGAGGGGCTCCTGCAGTTGCCCAGCCCCTTGAGCGTAACTGTAGGTGCGACCGCTCAGCACCAAGAGCACAGTTGCACGAAAAAAAAGGCAAGAGGAGAACCCCCTAAAAGGAGAAAAAACTCAAGCCTGGACAGGAAAAACTTCCCTCGGAAGGAAAGTTACCCACCCAAGGAGCCGAGCCTCGTGAGTGTTCTAAAATGAACTGGAGAGCTGTCAATCGTCACGGGAGTACTCCAGGAGAAGGAGACACGCCCCTGACGAAGATCTATAGGGGAGGCAGCAACAGCCGAATCCCCAGGCCTCAACAAGACAGCTCACTCCATTGTCACATTACAGAAACGAACTAGATCGGTAACTGTGAAAAATAAAACAAAAATCATTAGTTAATATTCATTCCCCCGGGAAGGCTCCGAAGAGGAATCCCGAGGGAAAGGAACACAAGAATTACACAACAGGCACGTGCCCCTCACAACCACTTACACTCACAGAAGGAGAGCTGTAACCAATACAGAATTATAACAATTATAATTATGTAACTACAGTAGGGTCCCCGAATTACACGTGTTCTAATTACGCGATTCCTCAATTACGCGATCGATAGTTTTTAAAAATTAAATTTCCTGTATCTGCGAGGAGCATTCTAAATCTGCGAGTCAAGCACCGCGAAGCGTAGGAAATCTATTTTTTTCTTAATTGTATTGGGGGGGGGGATGGTTTCCCAATGTCTGAAAGGGGGGGGGGGAGAATGTGAAAGAAAGATTTCTGTTCAAACATTTTAAGACTAGTTTTGAATGAAAAATGTTAAGGTTTGCCCATCTGTTATGTGAACTTGTCGCTAGGCTAGCCTAACTGTCCAACACCTACATGTATAATATTCCATATTTGTACTAATTAATTTTTATACTTCCGTTGTGATTATGGTGAAAAATCCTTATTCATTAAACTTTAAATTAAAAACCATCAACATCAACAGTGCCATTTGAAATATTGAAAAGTTTCCAAAAAAAATCAACAGAACAGCATTGTCATGGGAACACCTTTGTTGCTTTCGTGTGCAAGACTACCGCTATCATCCAGTAGTAGTGCGTTGTGTTCCGTTTCATCTAAATTGTTTGAAATTCTTTTATATAGTACTTTTTGAAACCAAAAAATTAAATTAAATAAAGACTATTATATATCATGCTACTGCCAAACATGTCACTACAACCAAACCCATTACTTTGTTTAGTACGTTCCATCGCCGATCATAACGAACTCGCTAACCAATTTTAACATCTGTCTATAGGTTAACTTTTGCGGCAAAAGATATCTTACCAGGTACTATGTAATAATAATGTTATAATTAATTTTGTTTTATTTATCCTTAGAAAATCAAAATAAATGAAATATGAGCAATTTAGGTTTTCGTGTTTTTTTTTTTTTTCCTAAAAAAAACGCCTCCTTAAAAGGAAAACGTTTTTTTTTTACGTTTCATCGTCGATCATAAACGCATTTACTCCTGAAAGTGATCTTGAAGAGCTTTTACTTAAGATGTTATTATAAATAAAGATTATAAATAGGTGGTAAAATATCAATAATTAAAGTGTAGCAGCATCAAGAAATGTTGGGGTTCGCCCTTTACATAAGAATGTACTGTACATTGGATTAGACAGAACATAGAAAAAATCAATTAGGGAAAAATCGGTATTCGATATCCTCTTCATCAGCATCGTCAATCGGGCTTTTTATTTTTTTTATTCTCAGTCGCTAACTAGTTATCGCACTGTCAAGATCTGCACACATTCAGATAATTCCCATTTGAAGGTTTTCTGGGAGAGGATGGATAGAGAAAATACCGAACTATATAAAATGTTTATTTA
This sequence comes from Palaemon carinicauda, assembly GCF_036898095.1. NCBI lineage: Eukaryota > Metazoa > Arthropoda > Malacostraca > Decapoda > Palaemonidae > Palaemon > Palaemon carinicauda. Next base: position 95,879,412 of record NC_090735.1, on the reverse strand, counting down.
ACCTGTTAAGCGTCACCCACGTGATAAACCGTTCACCACGATCTACTCGGTACCCCCCGCCTTCAACTGTATATTCCGTTCATGACTTTAATTGCCTTTTACAAGCCGTCAGTCTCGTGAAATTACGTTTACTCGTATAGTAAGTATAGGATCACCACTTGGCAACACTCTCAGCATATGGGGACTGTGAATAGAAACTTATATGATGTCTGGCAACTATTTTTCTGAAGGTAGCTTGATGTTAGAAAACTGGTTTCCTATCAGTGCGCTCGGGCTGCGTTCATGCATAAGTGGTTATATGTTGTTCCTTTTGTAATGAATGGTCTAAAGAGGAAGGTTATTTCTTTAGATGAAACAAATGATATTCTTGTTGAGGAATTTGTTAATGATAACCTGTTTGATAATGAGAGCACTAGTTTTGAATCCTCCAGTGATGAGTAATATTGAAGAAACAAAGTTTTCTTTCGATGCCGAAAGCGAAAATGACTTCTCATTACCGAATGACTGGACAACGAAATTTCACAAAACTATAAAGGGAAAGGAAATGCCGAGAGAGAGAGAGAGAGAGAGAGAGAGAGAGAGAGAGAGAGAGAGAAGAGAGAGAGAGAGAGAGAGAGAGAGAGAGAGAGAGAGAGAGAGAGAGAGAATACAATGGATAAATAATGTACAAATGTATGACGAGCATATTTGAAAATTATACAGGAAACGATATGAAGAGAGAGAGAGAGAGAGAGAGAGAGAGAGAGAGAGAGAGAGAGAGAGAGAGAGAGACTTATCCCTTTTGTTGCTTATCCAGGCGTAAGATTTACGATTGAAGATAAAAAGAACCCATTAGAATATTCAGTATTATGTAGCCATTTGAAATGAAATAATAGTAGTATTAATTGTTTTTTTACTCAACCATTTAATTAATATCCCTACTTTTAACTATAATTACGAACTATAAGCATAAAGAAATGATATTAACTTTGAAAAATTATCATTAGTGAAATGACCGCTCAGGGCAAAAAAAAGCGTGACGGTACGTTAGCGGCAACCTGGTCCAGGGGGGGACGCTTAGATGTTTTCTGGCAGAAAATTACGGTAGATTATCGTACAGCAGCCTAGTGCACACTTGCGCCTAGTGGCCGTGTTTACGTGTGGGAGTGTCATCATGGATATACAGTACTATACTGTAATTTTTAACTATTGCTAGATACTGTATCAAACCTTGAAAACCCTTTTTTGTTTTTTGTATCTATAGGAAATAATTCTACATTATTCGGAAAATACTGAAAACTGTAAGCTATGCATAGTACAGTAGTAAATACTACAGTCATAGAAAATTATCAAAACTTTAACAACTTTTTTATTGTTTTATTTATCCATAAAAGAAATTTTGTACAGTATTTTATAAAAAATCTATAAGAAGGATTTCTTACAGTATTGTTAAGATAAAAGGTACAGTAATATATATATATATATATATATATATATATATATATATATATATATATATATATATATATATATATATATATATATATATATATAATATATATATATATATATATATATATATATATATATATATATATATATATATATATATATATATATATATATATATATATATATATATATATATATATATATATATATATATATATATATATATATATATATATATATATATAATATATATATATATATATATATATATATATATATATACTATATATATATATATATATATATATATACTATATATATATATATATATATATATATATATATATATATATATATATATATATATATATATATAATATATATATATATATATATATATATATATATATATATATATATATATATATATATTATATATATATATATATATATATACTACGAGGCCTTTCATCGACCAAATTCTCGCATAATTCAGATCCTATTGTATGTAATTATGTAATTTAAAAATGAATGAACACTAAAAGAAAGAACGAAAACCCGAAAGGAATCGTTCTACAAAGCTGAAAAAATCAACAAATACAATTAGATTCATAAACTAATTGAGACAAAACGTACGGCGTAGCAAACCCCCCCACACGGGAAGGAAGCTACAAAGGCGTAGTAAGTAACGTAGTAAAAGGGTGATTGACCTCAAGAGAGAGAGAGAGAAAGACATAAGTCAAACTCGATCGCGACCCATGAAATTACACCATGGTGGCCTAACTGCCGAGGGCTCCACGGAGATATCGTACACTTCACACACAAGCACAAACTCTGAAAAGGAAACTTACTGATTTCTATACTCAAATATATACATAAACATGAGAAAATATTTACATATATATTGAGTAAAAGAAAAGTAAGTGATTAAGTAAAGACAAAACAAACAATGGCTGCCAACCGAGGACAAAGACAGAGACGTCTGTCCATGTCCGAGCCAAAAGTGAAAGTAAAGCAATTCACTGGTGTGTGAGGGGGGGAGGGGTAGCTGGCTACCACTCCCCTACCGCCCCCCCCCCCCCGCTAACTAGCGCGGGGGTAATACACTCTCGTTAAATTCTAATGGCTCGCCATTTCAGCTACGCTAAAAGGTAAACACAATGTAAATAGCATGGTTTGTATTTCGGTTACGGAACAACTAAGCTTTATAGGACCCATTATTATACGTAAAACCCAAAAACAAAACGTGAAAAAAGAAGATAAAAAGCACTGTTAATAACAGAGGGAATAGAGAACAACCACACAATGCACATGAGGTGAGAGGACTGATCAAGGTAACGCTCGATTGGCGTCCCTCCGACGTGCTGCCAACTACCGGCGTAAACGAGAAACTATGATCGACGCTTTGAGAAAATTCTACGCGTATGATCTACGTCGGATGTTGAAGCAAGACTTCGGATGTCGAGACGAAAATTTGATCAAATTTTACTTCGGATGTTGGAAAATTCATATGTAAAGACAATCGTATGTAGAGGTTCCACTGTACAATATACATATATATATATATATATATATATACACACACACAGTGATCCCTCGGTACTTCGCGGTTCGACCATCGCGGATTTTTTTCATAACCCATGTATATACATATATCGCGGATTTTCCGGAAATTTAGAAAATACCGCGATGTTACCGATGGTGCGAGATTGGAGAATGTAAGGAAAATTGAATCATGATTGATTTTCAATATAAATGAAACTTTGAGGAGCAACAAAGATATAATTTTTTAGAGAGATAGAGAGAGGTAAGGAATGGGAGGTAGTGAAAAGTAGCCCACAGAGAGAGAGAGAGAGAGAGAGAGAGAGAGAGAGAGAGAGAGAGTGTGTGTGTTGTTTTAAATGTAATAAACAAAAAAATTTTATAGGTTATAACACATTGGTGCTTATGTAATATCAACTGTATACTGTAGACGGTTTGAATAAGTTAAGAAATTGTATAAACGATACTTTGTTAGTGTATTCGTACACTCTCAAGAGCGCCAGCTAGACGTCAGCTGATCTAATCACAGCCAAAAGTAAAACAAAAAGAAGTTAACAATACTCGATTTTTAAAACACACCCGAAATTTAAAAACAAAAGTACACGCTTTCTTAATGTGCAATTAACTATTTAAAGAGTAGCAATTTTCTAGAATAAAATGATGTTTCCCAAAAAACAGTGGTTTGCTGATGAAGTCGGATGCCGTATTTTTAGCAACAATTGAAATGGATGTAAACTCGGCATAATTTTTTCGTTTCGTATTTAATTGACACTAAGAAAACTAATTTTAGTTTCTTCATCTATATGTAAGTATTGTATAACACGAAGAGAGAGAGAGAGAGAGAGAGAGAGAGAGAGAGAGAGAGAGAGAGAGAGAGAGAGAGAGAGAGTGAATCAGCTGTTGTAATTGAATGCCGTGTTTTTGTTTCATGAGAATTTCATCGCCAAGACTATAACAACAACATACTGTACTGAACTTTACAGTATTATACAGACTACTGTAATATGATAAAGTAAAATATTTGTAATAACCTATTTTATATGAAATGGGGCTATTTTTTTTTGTTTAAAATTTACATTTACGTACGTAAAACAACTCGTTCTCTCTCTCTCTCTCTCTCGTTCTCTCTCTCTCTCTCTCTCTCTCTCTCTCTCTCTCTCTCTCTCTCTCTCTCTCTCGTAAATTGTTTTCCTGCTTTGCTACGTATGTATGATTTTATATAGATACAATAAATAATATTTGTAATAACATATTTTCTAAAAGCTTTTACTGAAATTTATCACTTTCATCATGCGCGTTAAATGCTTTCGTTTGTTTACTGAGCGTACTTTATGACGCCGTCGTTTCAGGCGGCGTCATAAAGAAAAACATTTCATTTGGAAGTCCTAAGAAAAATGAAGTAAAACATTAGTAATAACAAAATCAACATACTGTACTGAATAATCAATATAATTGATGCAAAAACTAACCTATACACAGATGTGTAAATGCGTTTGTTTCTTCATTATGATCAGAGATAAACGTAAACAAAACATTAGTTGCCATTTTTTATCGTGCTTTTTGGCGTGTTTAGGAAACGCATGATATAAAATTGCCTTTTATATTTGTGCCTGTTTTAGTTTAGGGTACTGTAGTACATGCATTAAGTGTTCTGTACATTAAAGGGTAGTTTGTTAACAGAACTACGTACAAGGGAAGGTTTTAAAAGTCTGAATATACATGTTAAATAAATACGTAAATATGGTGTCACTACTTCGCGGATTTTCACCTATCGAGGTCGGGTCTGGAACCTATCTACCGCGATAAACAAGGGCTCACTGTATATATATAAAGAGAGAGAGAGAGAGAGAAAGAGAGAGAGAGAGAGAGAGAGAGAGAGAGAGAGAGAGATTACTATTTCCTTTTAATAATAATTGATTCTTTCTCACATAAATCAATGAAAACATTTTACTTTTTAAATAGGAAATAGAATGAAAAAAGTAAAACATTTAAGTTTTTATCAATCACGCGGTATACATAGAATTTACATTCTAAGTAGAAATAAAATTCTCCATACGATATCATTTTCCCCGTTGGAGCCCTTGGGCTTATAGCATTATGCTTTGCCAACTAGGGTTGTAGATTACCTAGTAGTAATGATAATAATAACAATAATAATGATCATCAATCTCTATATACCAAAGCACTTCCCCCCATTTTGGGAGGTAGCTGACATCAAACAAATGAAAAAAGGGGACCTTTCCTCTCTACGCTCCTCCCAGTCTGATGAGGGACTCAACCGAGTTCGGCTGGTACTGCTAGGGGGACATAGCCCACCCTCCCCCATTATCCACTACAGATGAAGCTTCAAAACGCTGAATTTCCTACTGCTGCTACCTCCACGGTCATCCAAGGAGATCGGAGGAAGCAGCAGGGCTTAACGGAACTGCGTCACAATCGCTCACCATTCATTCCTATTTCTAGCACACTCTCTTGCCTCTTTCACTTTTATCATCCTATCACTCAGAGCTTTCTTCATTCCATCCATCCACCCAAACATTGACCTTCTTGTACTTCTCCCATCAAATTTTATAGCAAACAGCCATTTTCCATTCTCTCAACATCGCCAAACCACTACAACACATTCATATCCACTCTAGCTGCTAAATAATTTCTTACACCCATTCTCACCCTCATTACTTCGTTCCTAACCCTTTCTACTCGAGATACATCAGCCAAACTGCTTAACCCTGGAAAGGTACGGTGGGTCGTCCGCGACCCCGAGCGTCAAAAAAAAAAGAGGTTTTTCTCACGTGACTCACCCCCGTGACTGAATTTGTGGGTGATCGACCTGCAGTAGGTGTCTCCCCTACACGCTCTAGTAGTGTCCAGATGTGCATTGCTGTAGCTGTACTCCTTCCCCGATTTCTGAGACGCGTCGGGGTCGAGCGCGTCCGAGTTTACCCTTCTAAGGTAATTTGCATAATTATCAAAGTTATTACGTATTATGAAATTGTTGTAGAATGGTGCAACTTGTATAGATTATCAGTTGTGGAAAGTCTTGGTGGATTGTTTGGCTACCATGTGCATGATTTTTTTTTTAGTTAAAATGTCGTTCATCACCACGAGGACCATTTTACCGCGACTGCCCCTTTTTCATTTTTTTCCATTTTTTTGCCAAGTCATTTTTCCGTAAGATATTGCCAAATAGTGTCGTAAAACTTTTGCTTTTTTAGTGTTGGAAAGTGTGTCTAGATGATCTGGCTACCCATGCGTGACTTTGTTTTTGTCAGATACGACGTAGTTATTGCTATATTGGGTATTTAACTGCGGTTGCCAATTTCTGTTTTTTTTCAATATTTGTAAAAATTTACTACGTAGTAAGGAATTGCCGTATATTATTGATTTTTTTTTTCATGTTTGTGTGTTAGAAAGTGTGCCTTGATGGTTGGGCTAACAAGTGCATGTCTTTCTTTTTATCTGAGATGCCGTATATTAGAATGTTGGGCCTTTTACCACGACTGCCCCATTTTCATTTTTTTCAAATTTTTTGCCAAGTCATTTTTCCGTAAGATATTGCCAAATAGTGTCGTAAAACTTTTGCTTTTTTAGTGTTGGAAAGTGTGTCTAGATGATCTGGCTACCCATGCGTGACTTTGTTTTTGTCAGATACGACATAGTTATTGCTATATTGGGTATTTAACTGCGGTTGCCAATTTCTGTTTTTTTTTTCAATATTTGTAAAAATTTACTACGTAGTAAGGAATTGCCATATATTATTGATTTTTTTTTCATGTTTGTGTGTTAGAAAGTGTGCCTTGATGGTTGGGCTAACACGTGCATGTCTTTTTTTTTATCTGAGATGCCGTATATTAGAATGTTGGGCCTTTTACCACGAGTGCCCCTTTATCATTTTTTTTCATTTTTTTTGCCAAGTCATTTTTCCGTAAGATATTGCCAAATAGTGTCGTAAAACTTTTGCTTTTTTAGTGTTGGAAAGTGTGTCTAGATGATCTGGCTACCCATGCGTGACTTTGTTTTTGTCAGATACGACGTAGTTATTGCTATATTGGGTATTTAACTGCGGTTGCCAATTTCTGTTCTTTTTCAATATTTGTAAAAATTTACTACGTAGTAAGGAATTGCCGTATATTATTGATTTTTTTTTCATGTTTATGTGTTAGAAAGTGTGCCTTGATGGTTGGGCTAACACGTGCATGTCTTTTTTCTTATCTGAGATGCCGTATATTAGAATGTAGGGCATTTTTCCGCAAGTGCCCCTTTTTATTTGTTTTGCATTTTTTTGCTTAGTCATGTTACCGTAAGGAATTGGCAAGTAGTGTCGCAAAACTTATATATTTATAGTGTTGGAAAGTGTTTCTAGATGATCTGGCTACCCATGCCTATCTTTTTCTTTAGCCAGATATGGCGTATATATAGGTATGTGTTCGATTTTCCTGTGATTGCCATTTTTTCGTTTATTCCCATTTCTTTCAAAATTACTACGTACTAAGGAACTATCACAGAGTAATGATTCATTTATATGTTTATTTGTCGGAAAATGTGCCTTGATGATTTGCCTAGCACGTGGCTGAATTTTTTTTTTTCTGAAATGCCGTATATTAGAATGGCCATTTTTCCGCGAGTGCCCCTTTTTATTTGTTTTGCATTTTTTTGCTTAGTCATGTTACCGTAAGGAATTGGCAAGTAGTGTCGCAAAACTTATAATTTTATAGTGTTGGAAAGTGTTTCTAGAGGATCTGGCTACCCATGCCTATCTTTTTTCTAAGCCAGATATGGCGTATATATAGGTATGTGTTCGATTTTCCTGTGATTGCCATTTTATCGTTTTTTCCCATTTCTTTCAAAATTACTACGTACTAAGGAACTATAACAGAGTAATGATTCATTTAGATGTTTATTTGTCGGAAAATGTGCCTTGATGGTTTGCCTAGTACGTGGCTGAAATTTTTTTTTTTCTGAAATGCCGTATATTAGAATGTTGGCCATTTTTCCGCGAGTGCCCCTTTTTATTGGTTTTGCATTTTTTTGCTTAGTCATGTTACCGTAAGGAATTGGCAAGTAGTGTTGCAAAACTTGTATTTTTATAGTGTTGGAAAGTGTTTCTAGATGATCTGGCTACCCATGCCTATCTTTATTTTTAGCCAGATATGGCGTATATATAGGTATGTGTTCGATTTTCTTGCGATTGCCACTTTTTCGTTTTTTCCCATTTCTTTCAAAATTACTACGTACTAAGGAACTATCACAGAGTAATGATTCCTCTAGATGTTTATTTGTCGGAAAATTTTGTTTACTTCTTTTTTGATTGAATATCATCAAATTTTTTTAGCTAAAATATATTGTTTTACATTTTTTTTTTTCAAAAATTTTTTTTGGGTCAGAATTTTAATTTTATAGTCGTAAAATAATCGACAATTATCCAGCAACCCACCATACAATTTTTATGCATATCCAAGAATAATTAGATTAGCAAATAACACCTTGAAATTGACATACCCTTCCTACATTTCAAGTGGCAGATTAGGGAGTCTGAGCCAGTGTGGTTGGCGGCCATTTTGTGGACATATCTGAAGCGTAAGTTGCCCTATCTATATATATTCTTGTTCCCTATAGAATTTGTGATATTTTGGTATATTTTTACCTGCATAAATATCATATATATTAATTATATGTATTTTTTTACGAAATTTCTAAGTACTCAAAAAATTACCTTTAGATATGGCCCCTGATATAAATGTAATTAACAAAATAATGAAGATTTTTTTACATATTTCTATTTTGGGATAACATATGTTTATTCCCTAAAAAAATTAGCCACTTCCTATTTCATTTGGGTACCCAAAAAAATTCATGAAATTTGGAAAAAAATTTTTGGCCAAAAAGTTACCCTTTTTTTCTCATTTCAGATCTTCATCTCCATGGGTCTGACTTCATCCAAAATACATCAAGATGTGTCCTAAACATTCAAGAATCAATTCCTAAAAGGATTTGTGTATATATGTATAAACTTTTTTTTTTTATGAATTTTTATGTAAGGTCTTTTATTTCTACTTAATTTTTTAAAATATTCATAATAAATAGTTTTTCTGCAGATGAGTAGTATTTATCTTTACATTTGTTTTAAGCATTCATTGAAGTTTTTTTTGGCAAAAGAAAAAAGGAGGTTACTGCAAAAACTGATTTTTCAAGAATTTTTTTTGGAGTCGGGGTCGAGCGCGTCCGAGTATACCCTTAAAGGGGTGTCCGAGGAGCGTACCTATCCAGGGTTAAGACACTTCATCTCAAACACATTCAATTTCTGTCTCTCCGTCACTTTCATTCCCCACAACTCCAATCCATACATCACAGTTGGTACAATCACTTTCTCATAAAGAACTCTCTTCAAATTCATGCCTAACCCTCTATTCTTTACCACTCCCTTCACTGCCCCCCAACACTTTGCATCCTTCATTCACTCTCTGATGTACATCTGCTTCCATTCCACCATTTGCTGCAACAACAGACCCCAAGTACTTAAACTGATTTACTTCCTCAAGTAACTCTTCAATCAACATGCCATTCAACCTCGCACCACCTTTTCTTCTCGTACAACTCATAACCTTACTCTTACCCCCATTAACTCACAACTTCCTTCTCTCACATACCCTTCCAAATTCTGTGACTAATCGACCAAGCTTCTATTCCGAGTCTGCAACCAGTACAGTATCATCCGCAAACAACAACTGATTTACCTCCCATTCATGAACCTCCTCGTCCAAGCACTCGAGCATTCACCTCTCTCACCACTTCATCAACATACAAGGTAAACAACCATGGCGACATCCCACACCACTGTCTCAGCCCCACTCTCACTGGAAACCAATCACTCACTTCATTTCCTATCCTAACATGACAAATTCGAAGATAATTTGTATTTTTCCTAACCATACAAACCTTAGCTATTTACAAAGTGTATTACTTTTAGCACAGCTGAAATGACGAGCCAATAGTTTTTAACGAGGGTTAATTACCCCCGCGCTAGTTAGCGGGGGATGGGGAAGGGTAGCTTGCTACCCCTCAACCCTCCACACACCGGTGACTTGCTTCACTTCACTTAGAGGTAGGACTTGACTTGGGAGTCAGGGATGGCGGGCACATATGTGTAAATAGCTAAGGTTTGTATGGTTAGGAAAAATACAAATTATCTTCGAATTTGTCATTTGTTCCGAAACCGAAATACAAACCACGCTATTTACAAAGGGTGACTTACCCCTTAGGAAGGGTGGAAAGTCCCCAGCCTTACTGACTTCGGCTTGCCCGGGGGCTCGATCCCTCAGTGAGCAGCACTAGAGAGAGGGAGCCCCTGTACCTCACAGGTTCCTAGCATCACTAGGAACGAGTGGCCTACATAAGCAGTGTGAGGAGGAGAGTGTGACTCGTCCTATGAAGTTGACCTTGAGACCTTCAGATAGGAATTCTAGGATAGGACGTTCCCCATACCACCTCGTCAGGGTATGGGAGACGCAACAGTATTAAGCTTAATACTAGGAGCACAAAGAAGCATGGGTTACCTGCAGAGGTCGAGGTCAGCTATGCGAGGACCAGGATGCTGCTTCCCCAAGAGAGGGGAGAATGAAGAAAGAAGTAAGGGTCAGACATACTCTTTCATTCACGCAGACTAAGACCGGGTAACAACGCCCTCAACCTACTGCTACTTGTCCAAAAAGGAGCCTGAGGTTAGACCAGCTGTTGTGCAGCCACCACAGGGCCGATAGAGAACGTATCGAGGCTCCTGTGGGTCACGTCTTGCAGGTAGTGGGCTGTGAAGGTCGTTTGACGCTTCCAGACCCCAGCTTGAAGTACCTGCGTCACAGAGAAGTTTCTCTTGAAGGCCAGGGATGTAGCAATACCCCTGACATCGTGGGTCCGAGGGCGACGTGACGGAGGAGGGTCAGGATTCAGGGCATGGTGGATAACCCTTCGAATCCAAGCTGAGATGGTGTTCCTGGTGACCCTCCTCTTTGTCCTGCCTGTGCTCACAAACAAAGCTCGCACATGAGGACGGACTGCAGCCGTTCTCTTCAAGTAGTACCTCAGACACCTCACTGGGCATAGTAGCAGCTGGTCTGGGTCGTTTGTTACAGAACGGAGACTCACGATCCTGAAAGTCGAACCGAGGATCCGGCACTCCAGGATTCCGAGTCTTGGCCACAAACTCAGGGATGAACCTGAACGTTACCTCCCCCCATCCCCTTGAATGGGCGATGTCGTACGAGAGACCATGAAGTTCACTAACTCGCTTGGCCGAGGCCAAGGCGAGTAGGAAAGCCGTCTTCCAAGACAGGTGGCGATCGGAGGCCTGGCGTAATGGCTCGAAGGGAGGTCTCTTGAGAGACCTGAGGACTCGAACCACGTTCCAAGGAGGGGGTCTCACTTCCGACAGGGGGCAGGTAAAGCTCGTAGCTACGTATGAGTAAAGAGAGTTCTAGCGACGAAGAAATATCCACGCCCTTCAATCTGAAGGCCAAGCTTAAGGCTGAGCGATAGCCTTTCACCGCCGAGACAGAAAGGCGCATTTCTTCTCGCAGATACACAAGGAAGTCCGCTATTGCTGGAATAGTGGCATCGAGTGGAGAGATACCCCTTCCACGACACCAACCACAAAAGACTCTCCACTTCGCTTGGTAGACTCCCTCAGAGGACCTTTGCAGGTGCCGAGACATTCTCTCCGCAACCTGTTGCGAAAAGCCTCTCTCCGCGAGGAGACGCTGGATAGTCTCCAGGCGTGAAGCCGAAGCGAGGCTACGTCCCTGTGAGGGACACCGGAGTGGGGTTGTCTGAGAAGCTCATGTCGTGGAGGAAGCTCCCTTGGGAGTTCCGTCAGGAGTTGCAGAACCATTCCGCGTGATGCCATAGCGGAGCTACTAGAGTCATGGAACAGTTGACCGATAGTCTGGTCCTGTTGAGCACCCTTCTCATCAGACAGAATGGTGGGAAGGCGTACACGTCGATGTTGTCCCACCGTTGCTGGAAAGCATCTTGCCAGAGTGCCTTGGGGTCCGGGACTGGTGAGCAGTACAGGGGGAGCTTGAAGTTCAAGGCTGTCGCGAACAAGTCCACCGTAGGGGAACCCCACAAAGTCAGGACTTTGTTGGCTATCTGAGGATCCAAAGACCACTCGGTACTCACTATCTGCGAAGCCCTGCTCAGACTGTCGGCGAGCACATTCCTCTTGCCAGGAATGAAGCGAGCTGATAGTGTTATCGAGTGGGTTTCGGTCCACCTCAGAGTCTCTACTGCAAGATGGGATAGCTGTTGCGAAAAAGTGCCTCCCTGCTTGTTGATATAAGCCACTACCGTGGTGTTGTCGCTCATCACCACCACGGAGTGACCCGCCAGGGACCGTTGGAACTGCTGAAGAGCCAGAAAGACGGCCTTCAATTCTAGCAGGTTGATGTGTAGGCACTTTTCTGATTCTGACCAAAGGCCTGAGGCCCTCTGGTTCAGAACGTGCGCCCCCCACCCTTCTTTTGACGCGTCTGAAAACAGTGTCAATTCCGGGGGGAGGACGAGAAGACTCACTCCCTTCCGCAGGTTCTCGTCGGCCAGCCACCACCGCAAGTCCGTCTGTTCCAGAGACCCCATTGGGATCAGAATGTCCGGGGAATCGGATCCTTGATTCCACCGGGACTTGAGCCGCCATTGAAGGGATCTCATCCTGAGGCGGCTGTTTGGAACCAGACGGGCCAGGGAGGATAGATGGCCTAAGAGACGCAACCACGATTGGGCGGGGGAGTTCTTTTCGCCTGAGAAAAGGCTCCGCCACCCTCCTCAGCCTTGCTATCCGGTCGTCTGATGGAAAGGCTTTGTGGAGATTGGTGTCTATTAGCATGCCTAGATAAACCAGTCGTTGGGACGGCTGCAGAGAGGACTTCTCGAGGTTTACCACGATCCCCAGATCCTGGCAAAGATCCAGAAGCCTGTCTCGGTGCCGAAGAAGGGTCGACTCTGAGTCTGCTAGGATCAGCCAATCGTCTAGGTAACGAAGGAGACGAATGCCGTTCCTGTGCGCCCAAGATGAAATCAGGGTGAACACTCTGGTGAACACCTGAGGAGCTGTGGAGAGACCGAAACACAGCACCTTGAACTGGTAGATCTTGTTGTCTAGGCAGAATCTCAGGTACTTCCAGGAAGACGGATTGATTGGGATCTGGAAGTACGCGTCCTTTAGATCCAGTGTACACATGAAGTCTTGTGGTCTCACCGCAAGTCTGACCGTGTCTGCTGTCTCCATGCTGAACCGGGTTTGTTTGACAAACCTGTTCAGAGCTGAGAGATCGATGACGGGTTTCCAGCCTCCAGTAGCCTTCTTTACAAGAAAGAGTCGACTGAAGAAGCCTGGGGAGCCGTCCACGACCTCCTGGAGAGCACCCTTCTCGAACATGGTCTCGACTTCGGACTGAAGGGCCAGTCCCTTTGCCGATCCCATGGCATAGGAGCTCAACGACACTGGATTCGCTGTCAGGGGAGGTTGAGATGACGTGAACGGGACGCGATAACCTTGGCCGATCACTGAGACCGTCCAAGCATCGGCCCCGTGTTGCTGCCACCTGCGGACGCAACGCTGAAGGCATCCCCCCACAGGTGGACACGCAGGGGGACTGCCACCCCTAGGGCTTGCGGCCGCGGCCGCCACCCCTAGGAGTCTTGCCTCCCCTGGAGGACTTACCGCCCCTCTTGACCTTGGCTGGAAAGGGCTGGGGCTTAGACACCACTTTCTTAGCTGCCGGTGCCTGTTTGGGAGCCTTACGAGGCTGTTGCTGCTGTTGTGGCGGGGCTGGAGGCTTATAGGGCCGAGTTGTAAGGGCCCTGTGGAGGAGGGAGTCCGTGCTGGATTTCCTCCACCTCTCAGCCGTTCGCTCCAAGTCTTGAGGCTCAAACAGGCTCTCCCCCAGAAGGGAAGCATGTCGGAGCCTACACACATCCACGGCGGGGACCTTCGGATGGAATCTCTCGGACACAGCATCGCGACGCTTCAACACCGAGTTGGCCCACAGGGTGGTAACCTGGTGCGCCAAAAACTCGATGGAGCGGGTGCCCGAGAGCAAGAAGGTCTCTAGGGCCTTCCTATTGGTCTCCTTGGACAAGTCCTCCGATCGCAATAGGATGCCCAGAGATCCTAGCCAGAAGTCTAGCCACGAAGTGGCCTGCATGGCACACTTAGCGACCTTCTCGTGGTTAAGGATCTCCGCCGCCGAGAACGACACCTGCCGGGCAGAGAGTTTCTCCAGGGGAACTCCCTTCGCCAGCTCCTCCACAGAGTGATGGAGAGGAAGAGCGAGGTTGTGCTCACCCAGGATCTCGAAATACCTCCTCTGCTGAAGGCGAGGAGGAGGGACAAGCTTGTTCCCGGCAGTGGAACGACTGGAGGAGGCAAGAAGTGCGAGCTGAGCGTTGGCCCTAGCTCTGGCACTCTTCAGCCCCCGAGACCAAGGCAGAGCTGCACTGGTCTTAGGGGCCTTCCGAACGTCGTCAAACACTTCATCCAGAATCGTGTCTTTGCCTTCACGGGGGGCGATGACTGGATCCGTAAGTCTGTTAAGTGTCCTTATCAGGCTTAGGACCTGCCAGAAGGCATGTTCGGACTCTTGCTGTTCTCCTCCCTGCGGGCTGGCAGCTAAGTCTCCTGCCCCAGGAATCTCTTCCTGGGGTGACACGTGGACATTCCCCTGGGTAGTCGTGGGTTCCTGACGAATCCTTGCAGAGGATTTAGGGACGGTCTTGGAATCCTTGGGTTCCCTCCTGGGAGGGATACAGGATCTCAACAACGAGGTTCGAGGGGCCCCTTCCTCACGAGACGATTCTCCTGCCTGAAGCGAAGTCTCTCCCCCTGGTGCCGAGGGGAAGACTACCGCCCCACTGGACTCACCTGAGGACGGAAAGGCCTCGTCCACGGGAGAAGGAGAGAGTACTCGTGCAGGAGAAGGGACCTTCGAGACCGACCTCTTGGGAACCAACTTCGCCCTAGGGGAAGTCACCACGAAGTCCACTCCTCTCTTTCTCTTCAGCGTAGGAGAGACAGCCACTGGTTTGTCACTCTGGCCGGCGAGTGCTGGTTTCATAACCCTCACTAACGCCCATGCCAGCGGACCAAACCAAGTCTGCTGCTCCAAGGACACAGAGTCCGAAATCCTCGCTAAAGAGAAAGGGATCGGGCGATCCTTTGGAGTAGACACGACGGTACCTGCCTGAAAAGAAGGTGGGGAAGAATGCTGTACTGACCTGTCTTCGTCCTGCACTACCAACCTGTGCTTGGATGGAGGTGATCCCGAGTGCCGTCTAGGAGCACGCGTCCCTGCTGCTACCACCGGCTGTGGAATTCGCCGCAAACGATGGTCGCGCGAGGGCGAATGGTCGCGCGAAGGCGAATGGTCGCGCGGAAGTGCGGGCGAGCGATCGCGCGGGCGCGCAGGTGGATAATCACGCGGGCGCACAGGCGAGCGGTCGCGCGGGCGCGCAGGTGGATAATCGTGCGGGCGCGCAGGCGAGCGATCGCGCGGGCGCGCAGGCGAGTGGGCGCGTAGTGGGCAGGTGAATGAACACGTGTCCGAGGCAGCGAACGCAAGCGTTGGCGCGACGGGGAGGGATCGTGCTGCCGCGTAGGTGAGGAAGATCGCTGGCGATGTCGCGATGTGGTATGTCGATGCACTGGTGTGCGATGGTGAGCAGCATGCGCAGGTGAATGACCGCGTAATGGTAAGCGATGGCGAGCAGCATGCGCAGGTGAATGATCGCGTGATAGGGTGCGATGGTGATCAGCATCTGCAGGAGGGCGATCGTTCAGGGTTGTGCGATGAGGAGCAGCATGCGTAAGCGGGCGATCGTTCAGGATTGTGCGATGGCGAGCAGCATGCGCAGGTGAATGATCACGTGATGGGGTGCGATGGTGATCAGCATCCGCAGGAGGGCGATCGTTCAGGGTTGTGCGATGAGGAGCAGCATGCGTAAGCGGGCGATCGAGCAGGGTCGTGCAATGGCGAGCAGCATGCGCAGGAGGGCGATCGTGCAATGGCGGGCGGCATGTGCAGGCGGGCGATCGCGCGATGGCGAGCTAGAAGCTGGCAAACCATGTTCTTTCAGGAGCGTTGGCGAACGTCGGTGCGTTCATTGTCGCTGTTGAATAGGCGATACTAAGATCGCCTGTGCGCGCTGGCAAGCAGGTGAACGCTGGCGAGGAGGTAATAGCTGGCGTGTAGGTGATCGCTGGCGAGCTGGTGATCGCTGGCGAGCAGAAGGTCGACGCGTGTCCTGTGAGAGGACAGCTGGTGCAGAGCGTTCACGAGCAGGAACGGGAAGATCGCTGGCGCGTTGGTGAACATGTGTTTCTGACACACGCGCAGCACGATGTTGCGTAGCCACAGGACCAGGCAGATGGTGAGCAGGGAGTTCAGCAGGAACTAAAGGGTGGTCAGAGACCGCAGGGCGATGGTCCTCAAATGAGCGCTGACGCTCGGAAGAGAGCTGACGAGCAGGAGAGCGCTGGCGAGGGGGGCGAACATCAGGAGAGAGCCGACGAGCAGGTGAGCGTCGGCGAGCAGGAGAGTCTTGGCGAGCAGGAGATCGCTGGCGAACAGGTGAGCGCTGGCGAGCAGGAGAGCGCTGGCGAGCAGGAGATCGCTGGCGAACAGGTGAGCGCTGGCGAGCAGGAGAGTGCTGGCGAGCAGGAGAACGCATGTGCGTTAGCACTGCTCGCGTAAGGGAAGAATCCCTTAGCCCCGAAGGGACCGTTGCCCGTCGGGTGACGAGTTCTCCAGAAGGCGAAGATCCGGCAGGAGATGGTGAGCGGTCTGCAGAGAGGTTCAAGGAGGGCGGAGCAGTCGGTTGAGGCTGACGAGGAGAGTCCCCCCCCGGAGGACGAAGACCCAAAAAGGCGCCTCTTAGTCCCCCTGTAAGGGGAAGGGAGGCCCTTGTGGCGTAGAGGGCGGTGAGCCTTACGGCGGAGGCGGCCTCGGGGGAGATCGTCGGGACCATCGGTCCTCCGAAGGGGAGTCTCCGTCAAAACACTTCCCTCAGAAGGAAGCTGGGCAGCAGTCGAGACCGAAGGACTCACTTCCCCCTTCAAAGTATGCACGGAAGGAGGAGGAGAGCCTTGAGCACCATCACCAGCAACAGCACCTGCGGCGGAAGGCCCAGCCACGTCGGAGGCCTCTGTCACCACGACGTCGACAATAGACAGAGGGTCTACCTCCGCTACCACCGGCGACTGTTTAACAGCGGCCCCTAACGAGACAAGGTCAGTAAGAGCGACCCTGGAGGGCAAGCCCTTAAGCCATAGGGACGACCAAATCTGTAAAAGATCATCACTGGATAAGGCATTATTATCAATAACCTCCCCCGGAGGAGGAGAGGGAACCGCCTCGCTATGGGAGGCGACGCCCTCTCCCCCCACCGAAGGTAGGGAAACAGAACAAGGGCCTGCGCTCCCACTCGGACGACTCTCCTTAGGAGGCGGACGAGGGGGAGCTTCGGAGGAGGTTTGGGCGGCGGAAGAAGAGTCCCGAGAACCTTCCTCCTTCAAGGCTAACCCCGGAGGAGAACGGTCTCTCTTGGACTTCTTCTTACGCCGACGGCCAAACCTCTCCCACTGGGAGGCAGACCACTCCCTGCACTCACGGCACATGTTATCCTGGTCGCACCGTCGGCCCCGACATTGAGGGCAGAGGGTGTGTGGATCCGTAATAACATCCGACATGAAAGTCCCACAAGGACGGCTGGCAACTCCAGGGCATGTACGCATAGTAAAGAAAATAACTGAAGGTCAACTTCCAACCAATCACACACGCTGAAAAGAAAAAGCAGAAAATTAAAGGCTGTCACGAAGGCGATGAGCAGACACGTCTGATCACCGCCGAGCCAAAAGTGAAGTGAAGCAAATCACCGGTGTGTGGAGGGGGGAGGGGTCGCAAGCTACCCTTCCCCACCCCCCGCTAACTAGCGCGGAGGTAATTAACCCTCGTTAAAAACTATTGGCTCGTCATTTCAGCTGCGCTAAAAGTAATACCCTTTGTAAATAGCGAGGTTTGTATTTCGGTTACGGAACAAACACACTTTACTACCTTTGTAGAAACTTTTCACTGCTTGCAACAACCTTCCACCAATTCCATATAACCTCATCACATTCCACATCGATTTCCTATCAACTCTATCATACACTTTCTCCAGATCCATAAACGCAACATACCCCTCCTTACCTTTTGCTAAATATTTCTTGCATATGTCTTCTTGTAAAAATCTGATTCATACATCCCCTATCTCTTCTAAATCTACCCCGTACTTCTAAGATTGCATTCTCTGTTTTATCCTTAATTCTATTAATCAGTACTCTACCATACATATTTCCAACCACACTCAACAAACTAATATCCCTTGAATTACAAAAATCATGCACATCTCCCTTACCCTTATATAGTGGTACAATACATGCACAAAGCCAATCTACTGGTACCATCGACAGCATAAATCATACGTTAAACAATCTCACCATCCATTCAAGTAGTCACACCCCCTTCCTTTAACATCTCGGTTCTCACACCATCCACACCACATGCTTTTCCTACTCTTGTTTCATCTAGTGTTCTCCTCACTTCCTCTCTTGTAATCTCTCTCTCATTCTCATATCCCATCACTGGCACCTCAACACCTGCAACAGCAATTATATCTGCCTCCCTATTATCCTCAACATTCAGTAAACTTTCAAAATATTACACCCACCTTTTCCTTGCCTCCTCTCCTTTTGACAACCTTCAATTTCCAACTTTCACTTTCTCTTCAATTCTCAAAACACCCTTCCTTACTCTCTTCACTTCTTTCCAAACCTCCTTCTTATTCTCTTCATATGAACGAACCAATCCCTAACCAAATCTCAGGTAAGCCGCCGCCTTTGCCTCAGTTACCTTGCGCCTTACTTCCACATTTTCCTCTCTACATTTTTCATACTTCTCCACACTATTAATCAGCAACCTTTCTTCAAATGCCCTCTTTTTCTCTTCCACTTCTATCTTCACTCCTTCATTCCACCACTCACTACCCTTCCTCATGCTGCCTCCAACAATCTTCTTGCAACACACATCACTTGCAATCCCAACAAAATTTTCTTTTACTAACTTCCACTCCTTATTATCAGTTTCTCTCTTTCACTGTCATATGCCATTTTCAACCTTTCTTGATTTTCACTTTTTACCTCAGGTTTTATTAACTCTTCAACCCTCACTAGCTCCCTTCTACATTCCCCAAACTCTTTTCCTACTACTAATTTTCCTTCCACCAAAAAATGATTAGACATACCGTTAGCCATACCATTAAACACGTGCACGTCTTTCAATCTTCCAAACATTCTTCTAATTATCAACACCTAATCCATTAAAGCCCTTTCTACCACTCTCCCATTTGCCACTCTTACCCATGTATACTTGTTTTTATCTTTCTTTTAAAAAGCTAGAACTTATCACCATCTCTTGCTCAACACACTATCTACCAACCTCTCACCATTCTCATTTTCCCCTGGTACACCATACTTCACAATGACACCTTCTACCTCTCAAGCTTCCACTCCAGCATTTAAGTCACCCATGAAAACTATATAATTCCTTCTACCCAGTCCTTCTACACACCTAGTTAATTCATTCCAGAACTCATTACGCTCTTCTTCACTTTTCTCACAACCTGATCCATACGCTTGAATCGAGAGCCCTACATCCAACATGAGGGCCAGAAGGAATAATAATAATGATAGAAATAGTAATAGAAAATTTTGATTTTTTGGAAGCTGTTGACCCTCATCTTGCATGCCAAAACCTGCATAAATCTCTCTTGCAGTGTCCATGACCTCACGTTTCGACAACTTGGTTCCTTCGCATCTGCTGATCTAAATATCTTACCAGCAATTGTTCTGTCTTTAGAAGCACCTGATCAAGGATTTGCAAGGCTATGGAGGCTGCCTTGGCTGATGCAATCTTCATGTGATTCTTGATGTAGGCCTACTTATGCTTTCGGTAAATTCCTCGTACTGTGGACAAGTTTATCCTAAATTCCTTTCCGACACTTCTCTTGGTCTCACCACCATCTATTAGTTTCACTATTACCAAATTTCTGAGCATAAGTTAATTTCTTCCACTTCTTTATTTCCCTTTCCGGTTAGCCACATTGTGTTCTCCAATGGTAGGAAGACATGGGAGGGGGGGGGGAACTGACCATTATGGAATGATATGCAACAGAAAATGATCGCGGCTATCGCTGGCCTACACAGAGAACAACCACTGAATGTGAAAACTTGTGACAAGGAAAAGATGATATCACTTTGACCAATCAGTGCTCAGATAGCCTGTGACGTCTTAACAACATGGCGGCCACTCCAATCAGCACTCAGATCATCCGTGATGTTTTGCCCAATCACTAAATGAATTACTCATGTCTTGACCAATCACCGAGTGAATCTTCTCACTGATGAACCCCATAATATTTGAATTTCTCGACCAACTAAGGTGCGCTACAACAGTCATTTACGGCTTGATAAAGATAGTTGGGCAGCTTTTCAAGTACTGTATGTGCGATAGTAATAACATACTATAGCAGAGGGTTAAGTATACTGTATAGGCATAAAGTAGTCTCAATACAAAACAAATTTAGGCAACATTCAATACATATAGTGGTTTTAATGATGATCAACAGTCTTAATTATCTCCCAATATCATAATCAGATCTGAGACTATACATACCATGTCTGGTTGAATAAGGAGCATGCAACTGGAACCATGGCCGTTAATAAAACTCCACAGGCTAGTGTCTGAAAAGGGGCATTGAGCCGAGGATTCTTGATAAGCCAAGCTTGTTTTTCTAAACGCTCCATAACAACTGGTAGTATTGTCATCCCTGGTGCTGCCATAACAATTCTCGATGTTACCACTTGGCTAATACCTTTAACAGCAGCCACCTGTGTGAAAAGACAAGACAAATGAAAACTTGAAATAAATTTTTCCATCGACAGGATAAGATTGTGAAAAGAACTCCTACTCTTGCTTATTCTATGTGTTGTAACAATATCCACTCATAATAAATTTTGTGAAAAAAAAAAAAAAATCAATAAAAGTTTTTACAATTTTAGATAACTTGTGAAAATCCTAGACTTAAAATTTCATGTCTTGTAATTTTAATATAAAATACCAATTGAACCAAATAATTGGTAATATAAAATTCACGACAAATTTGGAAGTGATTTGCATTTTTCCCAACAATATAAAACCTGCTCATAGCGAGCTGGTGTTTTGGCCACAAGACTTTGAATGAGGCGGCAGCCAAGCTGCCTCCAGAAGCAGGGAGAAGGGGGGGGGGGGGGGTTTGTGGGAGTGTACTCCAACCATCTACACACTCACTTGTTTGACTCCTTTTTTATTGCAAGCAGGACTTACTGGGGGCAGGTGATGGCAGGACAATTATGTGTAAAGAACTCAAGTTTGTAGTAAAGAATAACACAAATTACTTCCACATTTGTCATTTGTTCCAACATGAATACAAATCCTTGTTCGTTTACTCAGGAGACTCGCCCAAAGGTGGGTGGAAGTCTGATCAACTAGCAAAAAACTTGCCCTGGGATTGCCACATACGAGCTTAAGGAAGCTTAAAATGGGGACTCTGACACCTCGTAAACCTGTTGATCTTAATACCAGAGAGAATGACAACCTGTGCAGTAATGGTCAGTTAGTGAGGGAGCACTCTGTGAATATGTCTAGGTCTGCAGAACCTTCGGTTTGACATCATACGCACTGAAACCTAAAATACCCCACTCCCCCTCCCTAAGATATTAGGGACATGATGGAATATGTAAGAATGTGGAAAATTAGAAATATGTAGGCAACTTCACAAATGGGGTTTTACTACAGTCGATGGAAGCTAGCTTGCTAGGCCTCGAATGTTGTACCCAAAGAGGAAAGATGAAGAAAAGAAATGGTAGGTTATTTCTTTAACTTCACCCCAGACTAAAAGTGAAATCCCTGCCTTTGACTGACTGTTAAATGTCCTATAAGGAGCTAAAGAAGGCAACCACTTGCTAAGCAGTCACCAGAGGGCCTAGAGAGAGCAAATCCAGGTACCTGTGTATCACGTCTTACAGATAATGGGCAAAGCAAGTTGTCTGACACATCCATACACCTGTTAGAAATACCTGCAACGCAGAGAGGTTCCTACTGAATGCTAGTGACGTGTTTATACCCCTGACGTCATGAGCACTGGACCGTCGCTTTGCTCTTGATGAATGGAGAAAGGAGAGAGACCATGATCAATGACATGCCAGAAACAAGGAGGAGTTTGCTCCTCGAAACCCTCCTCTTAACCCTACCCATGCTGACAAGCAGCTGATGTTGTGGGCAAGCTTGTCTTGTATGCTTGAGGTAGCACCTTAGCACCCTCAAAGGACTTGGTAGCAGTGAATCCGTGTCATCCATTACCTCCCATAGACTCTTAATTCGGAAGGTCTAAACCTAGGGACTGCTGTAGACGGATTTTAAACTTCAGCAACAAAATTAAAGACGAAACTGAATGTAAGCTGCCGCCTTCCCACAGAGTGGACAATGTCAAAGATGAGTCCATGCAACTTGCTGAACATCTAATTCACTGTTGTTATTAATCTTAAAATATTCTATTTTAATTGTATTACTTTTCTTCTAATGTATTCATTTCCTTGTTTCCTTCCTGCACTAGGCTGTTTTTCTCTGTTGGAGCCTTTGGGTTTACAGTGAACCCTCGTTTATCGCGGTAGATAGGTTCCAGACCCGACCGCGATAGGTGAAAATCCGCGAAGTAGTGACACCATATTTACCTATTTATTTAACATGTATATTCAGACTTTTAAAACCTTCCCTTGTACGTAGTACTGTTAACAAACTACCCTTTAATGTACAGAACACTTAATGCATGTACTACAGTACCCTAAACTAAAACAGTCACAAATATTAAAGGTGATTTTATATCATGCGTTTCCTAAACACGCCAAAAAGCAAAATAAAAAATGGCAACCAATGTTTTGTTTACGTTTATCTCTGATCATAATGAAGAAACAAAGGTATTTACACATCTGTGTATGGGTTAGTTTTTGCATCGATTATATTGATTATTCAATACAGTATGTTGATTTTGTTATTACCAATGTTTTACTTAATTTTTCTTAGGACTTCCAAATGAAATGTTTTTCTTTATGACGCCGCCTGAAACGACGACGTCATAAAGTACGCTCAGTAGACAAACGAAGGCATTTAAAGCGCATGATGAAAGTGATAAATAATGATATTACAGTAAAAGCTTTTAGAAAATATGTTATTACAAATATTATTTACCGTATCTATATAAAATCATACATACGTAGCAAAGCAGGAAAACAATTTACGAGAGAGAGAGAGAGAGAGAGAGAGAGAGAGAGAGAGAGAGAGAGAGAGAGAGAGAGAGAGAGAGAGAGAGAGAGAGAGAGAGAGAGAGAGAGAGAGAGAGAGATTGTTTTACGTACGTAAATGTAAATTTTAAACAAAAAAATAGCCCCATTTCATATAAAATAGGTTATTACAAATATTTTACTTTATCATATTACAGTAGTCTGTATAATACTGTAAATTTCAATACAGTAGGTAGTTATTATAGTCGTGGCGATGAAATTCTCACGAAACAAAAACACGGCATTCCATTACAACAGCTGATTCATTCTCTCTCTCTCTCTCTCTCTCTCTCTCTCTCTCTCTCTCTCTCTCTCTTCGTGTTATACAATACTTACATATAGATGAAGAAACTAAAATTAGTTTTCTTAGTGTCAATTAAATACGAAACGAAAAAATTAGGCCGAGTTTACATCCATTTCAATCGTTGCTAAAAATACGGCATCCGATTTCATCAGCAAACCAGTATTTTTTGGGAAACTTCATTTTATTCTAGAAAATTGCTACTCTTTAAATAGTTAATTGCACATTAAGAAAGCGTGTACTTTTGTTCTTAAATTTCGGGTGTGTTTTAAAAATCGAGTATTGTTGACTTCTTTTTGTTTTACTTTTGGCTGTGATTAGATCAGCTGATGTCTAGCTGCCGCTCCTGAGAGTGTACGAATACACCAACAAAGTATCGTTTAAACCATTTCTTAACTTATTCAAACCGTCTACAGTATACAGTTGATATACATAAGCACCAATGTGTTATAACCTATAAAAATTTTTTGTTTGTTACATTTAAAACAACTCTCTCTCTCTCTCTCTCTCTCTCTCTCTCTCTCTCTCTCTCTTTCTCTCTCTCTCTCTCTTTGGGCTACTTTTCACTACCTCCCACTCTCTCTCTTTGGGCTACTTTTCACTACCTCCCATTCCTTACCTCTCTCTTTCTCTCTAACAAATGATATCTTTGTTGCTCCTCAAAGTTTCATTTATATTGAAAATCAATCATGATTCAATTTTCCTTACTTTCTCCAATCTCGCACCATCGGTCACATCGCGGTATTTTCGAAATTTCCAGAAAATCCGCAATATTTGTATATACATGCGTTATGAAAAATATCCGCGAAGTGGTGAATCTGCGATGGTCGAACCGCGAAGTAGCGAGGGCTCACTGTACAGTATAGCATCTTGCTTTTCCATCTAGGGTTGTACCTTTTGATAATAATAATAATAATAATAATAATAATAATAATGGTTTGGGGAAGAAGGTAGATCACTTGATGGCCAAATCAGCATCTGATGCTCGACTCAACAGCTTATAAGGAGATCCTTTCAGGGAACGGAGACTTAGGTCACGTTCCAAGGTAGAAGACTCGCTGCCAACTGAGGGCAATTTTGTTCAAAACTTCGTATGAGCATTGATAATTCGCCAAAGACGGAAAGGACTCCTTTCAGCCTAAAAAACTGGCTTAAAGATGAGCGATAGCTTTTACCGCTGAGACTGGATACATTTCTTCCTCTCAAGGATATAATAAAACTCTTCAGAGAGGGATATAAAGGCACTTAACAGAGACACCCCTTCTACAACACTACTCAAGGAAGAATGTTCACTTTGCCTTAGAAGACTGCAATAGAGGACATACTGAGGTATCTAGACCTCTTTATTGTCACTGGGTGAAAAAACTTCTCTGAGTAAGGAGAAGCTGGATACCCTCCAGGCATGAAGTCATATAGATGCAACTGCCTTGTGGTATATCTAAATATGTGGCTGATGCAAAGGGTTGTGTAAGAGAGGTGACTCCCTTGAAACTTCATTTGTCAGTAGGAGGAGGTCTGAAAACCATTCCACGTGAAGCTATAGAGGAGCTATTAATGACACAGATAAGTTGGACGACGATCTTACTTTGTTGAGGATCAGTATAAAAGAAGTTTGTGATCGAAAGATATGGCAAGCAGGTCTAAAGAGGCAAACCTCATAAAGCCAGAACTTTGGTCGCTATCCGGAGAACCAAGGACCGTTCGGAATCGACTATCTGAGTCTTTCTGTTCAGTTTGTCTGCAGATGTTATTGCCTGGAATGGGCCGGGCTGAAAATAAAATTTGATTGTCCTCAGCCCATCACAGAATCTCAACAGCTAGATGACAAGAGCTGTTATGGGAAAGCACCTTCCTTTGTTTGAATAAGGCATTATGGGGGCAGGGGTGCCGAAACGTGGAAGTGACGTCATCGATACGGCTAATCTGCTCCACATCTTCATCAAGTGTGGAATGTGGAAATTCAGTGTTAATAAATTCCACACTTTGTAAAGAGATGATGTATGTCGATTAAAATGTAATAAAAAGTAATAAATAATTAATATGAGTGTTTTATTATTTATTTTCCCCGTGATATCTATATAATAATTACAATCACTGTAAAGTCTATGAAAGTGTGGATGCTATGGGACTAGGAGGCTCAGTGGAGTTCAGCGCTTGATGTTGCCGACTCACTGAAACACTGATTCTTGAATCAGTGTTGTGGAGTTGCCTAGTGTGGAGAGTCCGGCAGCCCTGTATGGGGGGTGTTGTCGCTCCTCAACACTAACAAGAGATGTTGGAAGTGATGAAGAATCAGAAAAGCTACCTTCATTGTTAGGAGGTTAATGTGGCATTGCTGATCTGGATCAGCCCAAAATTATAATTACTAATATTATACTGTAGTAATTATCAAAATTATTATTGTTAATATCTAAATCCTTATTGTTAATAACATCAAAATCATTATTTTTAATAATATCAAAATGACTGCAGGCGAGGTATCCCTCTGGGTATGATGTGTCCATAAAGAAGATCAAATCTGAGGGAAAAGAAAGAAAATATACCAAATTTTAAGTAATTTGTACTTTCTAGCTATACTTACGAGGAACTTCCTAAGGAGATCTGGGGCGTTAGTCCCGTACCGACCACAATTTTCCATTAGGCTTCCCAAGTTCTCCCCACCCTCTATATCATACATCTGGCAGTATCCACAATCCCTACACTTACCTAGTCCGGGTCAAGGCTGAGCATACAGTAATCGCCAGTAAGAATCTGAAGAAGAAATAATCTGAACTTACACCCATGACCCATGAGGGGACGGATGGGCGGGCAGTGAAATGTAAGTTTCTCGTAGGTATGTATAGGTAGGAAAAATACAAATTACTTAAAATTTGTTACAGTATTCATTTTGTTGCGATATACTGTACTCACTCAGAACTTCCTTAGGAGAATCATACTTAGGAGGTGGGAATGGGAAGCAGGTGGCAAGGGGGAGAAAGGACTAAGGAGGCCAACGGAAACAATAAGATATTACCCACCAACAAGAACACTTCCCCTACAGGTATGCAGACAAGGCTCGTAAAAATGATATTTTGATTATAAAATAAATTTTTGAATATACTTACCCGGTGAATATATACTAGCTGACGTCTCCGACGGCTCGACAGAATTCAAAAACTCGCGAGCGATCGCCATGAAGGTAGCAGGTGTGCCCACCAGCGCCGACTATCGGCCAGATACCGCATATACATGTAAACAGCTCCAGTTCTTCTCATCCTGCTGGGTCTCTATCGGGGAGGAAGGGGGGGCCTTTAATTTATATATTCACCGGGTAAGTATATTCAAAAATTTATCTTATAATCAAAATATCATTTTTAAATATTAAACTTAGCCGGTGAATATATAATAGCTGATTCACACCCATGGTGGTGGGTAGAGACCAGTATTAATACAGTTTACGGCGTATATGCTTAGAGTTTTTGACAGTTATATCATAACAAAACCCAAATAAATATAGGTACCTGGTAAGGAAGCTGACTCTAACGATTACTCTGCCTTGTTAGTCCGCTTTCCTCACGAAGCCCAGCCATCCTCTTAGGATGCTGAAAGACTCCCAGGAGCTGAAGTATCCAGGGCGACAACTCATACAACAGGACCTCATCAAAACCCTTAATCTGGGCGCTCTCAAGAAATGACATTTGACCACCCGCCAAATCAAAAAGGATGCGAAAGGCTTCTTAGCCTTCCGTACAACCCAATTAAAAACATTTCAAGAGAAGATTAAAAGGATATTGGAATTAAGGGAATGTAGTGGTAGAACCCTTACCCACTACTGCACTCGCTGCAACGAATGGACCCAGTGTGTAGCAGTCCTCATAAAGAGTCTGGACATCTTTTAAGTAAAATGACACGAATACCGACTTGCTTCTCCAAACGGTCGCGTCCATAATACTTCGCAGAGATCTGTTTTGCTTAAAGGCCACGGAAGTTGCTATAGCTCTTACTTCGTGCGTCTTAACCTTAAGCAAGCAACGATCTTTTTCACTCAAGTGAGAATGAGCCTCTCGGATTAAAAATCTAATAAAATATGACAAAGCATTCTTTGACATAGGCAATGAAGGCTTCTTAACTGAGCACCACAAGGCCTCAGATCCACCTCGTAAGGATTTAGTCCGAGCTAAATAAAACTTCAGAGCTCTAACTGCACTCTTTCAAGTTCGTTGCCTACGATCTCTGACAGGCAAGGTATATCAAATGACTTATGCCAAGGACGAGAAGGCAGTTCATTTTTGGCCAAGAAAACCAAGCTGAAGTGAACATGTGGCTTTATCTGTAGAAAAGCCGATGTTCCTACTGAAGGCATGGATCTCACTGACCCTTTTAGCCGAAGCCAAGCACACTAAGAAAAGCGTCTTGAGGGTGAGATCCTTCAGGGAGGCTGAATGTAATGGCTCAAACCTGTCGGACATTAGGAACCTTAGGACCACGTCTAAGTTCCATCCAAGAGTTGCCATACGACGCTCCTTAGAGGTCTCGAAGGACTTAAGGAGATCTTGGAGATCTTTATTATTGGACAGATCTAAGCCTCTATGTGTGAACACAGACGCCAACATGCTCCTGTAGCCCTTAATAGTGGGCGCTGAGAGGGAGCGAACATTTCTCAGATGTAGGAGAAAGTTTGCAATTTGGGCTACAGAGGTACTGGAAGAGGAAATGGATGATGACTTGCACCAGTCTCTAAAGACTTCCCACTTCGACTGATAGACCTTGATGGTAGATGCTCTCCTAGCTCTCGCAATCGCTCCGGCTGCCTCCTTCGAAAATCCTCAAGCTCTTGAGAGTCTTTCGATAGTCTGAAGGCAGTCAGACGAAGCGCGGGGAGGCTTTGATGAAGACTCCTTACGTGGGGCTGCCGTAAGAGATCCATCCTTAAAGGTAGACTCCTTGGAACGTCTACCAGCCATTGAAGTACCTCTGTGACCCACTCTCTCGCGGGCCAGAGTGGAGCAACCAATGTCAACCTGGTCCCTTCGTGAGAGGTGAACTTCTGCAGCACCTTGTCTAGGATCTTGAAAGGTGGAAAGGCATAAACGTCCAGGTGAAACCAGTCCAGCAGGAAAGCGTCTTTGTGAGCTGCCTCTGGATCTGGAACTGGAAAGCAGTAAGTCGAGAGCCTCTTTGTCAGAGAGAGTAGCAAAAAGATCTATGGTGGGTAGACCCCATGTCATCCATAGCTTCTCGCACACAGTCTTATGCAACGTCCACTCCATGGAGATGACTTGTCCTCTTCTGCTGAGGCCGTCCGCCAAGACATTCATTTCTGCACAAATCTCGCCAAAGGAGAGATGTTACTGCCTTAAATGGAGTTCCTTCTGATCCGTGGATCAAAGACCCGAGCCTTCCAGACTGTCCAGTGGAGCTCCTTAACCCAAATCCGATGCATCTGAAAACAACACATGGTTTGGGTTCTTGATCGCAAGAGAAAGACCTTCTCGAAGTCTGATGTTGCTGTCCCACCAAGTCAGACATGTCTAGACTGAATTGGAGATTGGGAAAGAGATACTCACTAAGCCCTTCTCCTTGTTCCAATGCTTTAGGTGAAATAGGAAAGGGCATAGGTTGAGTCTCCCCAGAGAGATAAACTACTCCAGCGATGAAAGAGTTCCCACGAGGCTAGTTCAAACTCTTACAGAGCAACTGTTTTTCTCTTGCAAGTGAAGGACTTTTAACAGAGCTTGTTCCATTCTTGCGGGAGACGAAAAGGGCCGAAAAATCAGACACTGTATCTCCATTCCCAAAAAAAGAATAGTCTGGGATGGGATACTGTAAGTTACGACTTCTCTACGTTCACTATGAGACCTAGCTCCTTGGTTAGGTCTAATGTCCATTAGAGGCTCTCCAGACAGCGATATAATGACGACGCCCTGATTAGCCAGTCGTCAAAATAAAGGGAGGCTCTGAATCCTCAAAAAATGTAGAAAGTTTGCTACATTTTGCAAGGGCCTTGTAAAAACAAGAGGAGCAGGAATGAGGTCGGAGTACAGTGCTCGACAGTGGTACATTACTTTCCCGTCCACAAACCTCAGATGTAGTTGAAAGTTTGGATGAATCGGGATGTGGAAGTATGCATCCTGAAGGTCGAGAGAGACCATCCAGTCGCCTTCCCTTAATGCTGTCAAGACAGCTTGGTAGTCTTGACAATGAACACATTGAGCGCACTTACATCTTAAGTACTCCTGCAGTGAACGTGGCTGCCAGATCATTGGAGCCATCCCTGATAGTCTTGTTCCTGCAGAGAACGTGGCTGTCAGATCATTGGAGCCATCCCTGATAGCCTTGTTCATGCATGACATAATTGTACAGCAAAACTTCAAACGCTCGAAAAACTCCTAACAGGAGATGGTCTAGCTCTGAAGCCGACCATAAAATCTTGGAGCGTCTCATGGTCAGGCGCCGGGGAGAGTCTATGAGGCTTGAGAAGTCTCTCTGGGCAGAGGCAGGAACTCCCAAGCCGAGAACTTCTCCCGTGTCATACCAGACGCTCGCTCTATAAGCCAGTTTAAAAGGAGGGAAAGCAAAGGCTGTCTCCCCCAAACTCCTCCTGGTGATCAACCAGTCGCCTAGCAAACGTAAAGCTCTCTTAGAAGAGCGAGAGAGCACTAGCTTAGAAAACAACGGCTTCGAAGTAGCTAGGCCTAGTGTAAACTCAGACGTTTAGGCGAACGAGGAGCAGCAGTTACAAAATGGTCCGGACAAAGATCCTTAAAAATCAGCATGATTTATTTAAAGTCCATAGAGGGCTCAGCAGCTTTAGGCTCCTCTCCGTCTGACAAAGTCCCCAAGGGAATATCAGTAGGAGGGGGATCAGCAACTTCCTCATCTGAAGGAACCTCGTCCGACAATTGCCGAATCTCAAGCAAGGGAGAGACCTGCCGTGGTGGCAATGCTTGACAAGCAGAGTCCACACGCAAAGGAGCAACAGTAGCAGTCAAGGACGCTACGTCATGTAACTGCTTAGAGGACTGACCAGCAACAACAACAGGTACGGGAGGACGCTCGACGTCAAGTCGAGACTGCCTTGACTGCCTAGATAGAGCAGTTAAAACAACTCTTAACTGCGGTGCTTGACGTCAACGTCAAAACAAGGCAACTGAGCTGGTTGGCGAACGTCCTGAACGTCAACACGAGACTGCGGCAGCGACTGAACGTCAACACGAGGCTGCGGCAGCGGCTGAAAGTCAACACAGGACTGCAGCGAGTGAGGATCCAAGTCACGTGACTGACGTGACAAACTACCGACATCACGTTTCATAACGTCAAAAGGACGAGTAAATGCTCATTTAGGCGGCTGACGGCCAGAGTCTCGTTTAGTGTAACGGCGACTCGAAAGCGAAGGTTCATCGTGAACCTGCTCAACGTCATACTTCTCCATAAGGGAGGCAAGCTTAGTCTGCATGTCCTGCAGGACAACCCATTTAGGATCAACAGGAGTCGGAACGGGTCGAGACGACGGTAACGCCTGTGTTGGCAAAACATTGCCTTTACCGCGACCCTTGGACCCCATGTTATGCTTGCGTTTGATAGGCGAACCGTCTTCCGACGACTGCAAAGGGTCAGAGCTGTCCCCATGGCTACAGCCAGGACGCTGGACCTGTCCTGAAGGGACTGACTTCCGCTTTAAGGGACTAGAAACTTTGCTCCAAGGTTTCTTTTGCGAGAAGCCTTCGGATGACGAGGAGAAAAAACAGCCTCGCTCGTCTTATGGTAGGGACGATCTTGCTAGACACGCCCGATACCATAGAGGGATCGTTTGTTCGTTGGTTAAAGCCTCTTGTCCCCATAAGTCCTACGACATTACTTCTCCCTGGTAGCATGGGACCCTGAAAGAGGTCTCGGACTAGGTGAACGACAAGCACGAACAGACGAACCCTCGGTCGCAACACTAAAAAACACTTTGCGCAATTATCACTTTATCACTACGATTTTCTGTTTTTGCACTTACTTCACTGAAATCGTATTTTTCAAAAATTTCACATTAGGCATGAATAAAACTGATTTCTACCTGAAGCACGCAATTCTCCCCTACATCAAAAGGTTATAATTGCGAAATGAGTCGTATAATGTAAGCACATTAGTACAAGCAAAAATCAGTAAACATATATATTGAATAAAACGGAAATATATAAAGTTAAAAGGATTAGTGACTGGGGAGGAGACTAAACACTAGTTCATTAAAGACTACGTTTTCAATCTCTCACCGTATAGTGCCTTGGGACGAGAATAAAAACTAAAAACGTTTTAGCCTTTCTCCCCGTACAGAGACTTGGGACGAGAGTAAAAAACTGAATCGAGAACGTTACTCGCTTGGGACGAGAATAAAGATCGGAACGTTCTCTCTTCCTCTCTCTCTCTCCGTCTCTCTCTCTCTCTCTCTTGATTTCACACAGAAGAGAAATGCCCACTCACCCTTCGTCAATAAACAGGTTATTTGACCAAAGGAAAAAACTGAAAGGACTAAGAAATTGAAAATTAACAAGTTCCTTTAAATTAGTATTTAAAACGCTTCAGTTTGAAAGAAGAATGAACAAAACGTCAAAATCGATTTACTCTTACTGCAAAGTGAAACCGTGATTCTCTCTTTCTCTATCATAACGATAGAGTGCAAACTGCGTAGCATAAATAAACCAAACGTTAGTTCATCTTTGAAACAGCACGAAGACTATTCAAAGAAAATCTTTCATAAAATATCTACTAAAAAATATTCATTTCATAACTCTTACAGAGCAAATGATTTAAACTTAACGAAAATAAAAGTTGAATGGGCTCAACGTTGTTTAACTTCGGTTTCCAAGTTAGGACCGCCTACTCTCGGACTAGGGGAGGAATACGTAAGGCCGCATATAAACAAAACATAAAATTTATCTTGATGTTTAGTATAAATGGAAAGCTAATCGAAGAGGCTTAATAAAGGCGGGTGAGATATAAAATATATAGAGGAAAATCTATAATTAACAACAACAATTTATAACGTGATAAGATAATTGCTAAAAGCCTAAAACACACTTCCGTACACTAAGGGAAGGGTCGGCCATCTTTACTCTATGGAAAAAACCAGAGATAAAAGAGCAAGGGCAAAACACTTTTACTCTCCTTTCAAAAGCATTTCTTTTGAGGATAGTATTGAATAATCCAACACGGCGAAAGCAATAAAACCAAAACCAAGTACTTTACCAATTCGGTAGAAAACTCGAGGTTATAATAGCGAGTGGAATCGACTTGTCGATGAAACCGACAGAGAAGAACTGGAGCTGTTTACATGTATATGCGGTATCTGGCCGATAGTCGGCGCTGGTGGGCACACCCGCTACCTTCATGGCGATCGCTCGCGAGTTTTTGAATTCTGTCGAGCCGTCGGAGACGTCAGCTATTATATATTCACCGGCTAAGTTTAATATTTAAAACTCACCATTCTTGTCTGATGCTTTGTCAGGTATTCCGCAGAAGGGCTTGAAGAGGCCAAAGGTGATAGGGAATATGACACGCTACCACTCTACCATTCAGCACAGAGCACAAGGGTTCCAGTTGTGGTTAAATCCGTTGTGCAGCCACGATGGAGCCGATTTTGAAGACAGAGTGACCTGACTGTGCAGTGCCGCAGATAGTGTGACGTGATTGTAGACTGGCGTTTCCAGACTCCTGCTTTCAGTACCTGACAGACTGCCATGTTTTTGGAAAAGACCAGAGGTTCCAATTCTCCGAATTTCATGGGGCTTCGTAGATTTGGGAGGGTCGACTCCTGCCACCCCATAAGGCCACCTGATTCTCTTCTCCAGAACGACACTGTATTCTTTGACACTGGTTTCTTAGTCTTGCCAGTGGAGACAAACAGGCTCTTGATAGCAGGCGTCAACCTAGCTGTTCTAGTCAGGTACTTCCTCAGGACTCAATTAGGGCACAGAAGCAGGTCTTTTTCAAGGTCCGATTTAAGAATGCAAGGGACCGAAAACTCCTGGAACCGGGGATCAACTACCGCAGGGTTCTGAGTCTTAGCTACAAAGGATGGGAAAAACTTGAATGTCACCTCCTTCCAGCCACTTTTGTAAGAAATCTCGTAATATAGACCGCGTATCTCGTTCACCCTTTTGGCCGGGGCGAGGGCCAGAAGGAACACAGTCTTCAATGTTAGGTCTCTGTCCAGGACATCCTTGATTGGCTTGAAAGGGGGAACTCCAAAACCCTGGATAGGTCCCACTATGTGGGCTTCAGGAGCTGTAGGGGACAGGCCTGCTCGAAGCTCCTGATGAGCATGGTCAGTTGCCTTGATGCTCCTAAATTCAACCTTTTGAGGGCAAATACTTGGCCCAACGCTACTCGGAACCCCTTCACCGCTGGGAACTTGGTAAATGGCTGTTGAAAACGCCCTCAGATAGCCCATCATCTGTGACGCTGCCCTCCGGGAGAAGCTCTCCTGATTCAGGATACGCTGGATAACCTCCACCAGTGAAGGGAGAGGTTTTCCAGCCCATTGTGAAACTATTTGAAGTGGAGCTGCCTCAGGAGGTCTTCCCTGAGAGGGAGGGGCCATGGTTCTTCGCTCGCTAGTTCCAGCAGATCAAGAAACCACTCCCTGTCCAGCCACCATGGAGCCACCAGGATGAACTTTGCTTGTTTTGCTTCCATCAACCTGTTCAAGACTTGACAGAGCCGACTGAAGGGGGAAAGGCATAGGTGTCCAGGCCATCTCAGGGGTGCTGGAAGGAATTTCTCCATGACTACTGTCAGGTCTGGCACCGGAGAACAGAACACAGGGAGCTTGGCATTGAGTCTTCTAGCAAATAGATCTAGGGTGTGGGAGCCCCACCTATTTATCAGAGGGCTACCGCCCTCCCCTGTATTAGGCTCTGGACCGCCCGAAATTCCAGCTCGTTGATGTGGAGAGCTTCTCATTGGGGGTCCAGGTTCCCAACCAGGTCTCCTGGAGTAGGTGTGCTCCCCATCCCTCCTTGGAAGCGTCCGTAAACAGGAGCAGCTCCAGAGGAGTGTCCCGCAGTGAAACACCTTTCTGGTTGTTGGCCCCGTCCGTCCACCACAGGAGTGCCTCCCTGATTGACTGGGATGGGGGGAACTTGTTGGTTGAGCCTTCCTTGGACTTCAGGTACCACTGGACTGGGGGGGGATCTTGAGCCTGCCAAGCAGCACCAGCATTTCCAGGGACACTAGGTGCCCCATTAGTCTCTGCCAATCCACTAAGGGTTTTGCATCACCCCTCAGGAACGGTGCAGCGACCTTGTCCAGGCGGTCGAGATATTTCCTGGCTTCCACCGTACATATTTCCATTCCCATGTACATCATTCTTGTTGACAGGGACATCTGAGATTTCTCCCAATTGAAACCTAGCCCAGCTCCTCACAGAACAGCAGGAGCTCGTCCCTCTGTTTCAAGACTTTCCTTGAGGAGGAAAGAAACAACCAATCGTCCAGGTACCATAGGAGTCTGATGCCCCTCTTGTGAGGCCACTGGGAGATCAGGGTGAAGACTGGTGAAAACCTGCGGTGCTGTAGACCCCGAAGCAGAGGGTCTGGAACTGGAGGATATCGTTCCCCCACTTGACTCGGAGGAACTTCCTGCTGGCTGGGTGTACCGGGACCTGGAAATAGGAATCCTTCAGATCAAGGGACAGCATGTAATCCGTTTCTCTGATGGCTGCCATGACAGTCCGGGCTGTCTCCATTCTGAAGGATGTCTTGTGGATGAACGCATTGAGGGTGTATAGGTTTATCGCTGGCCTCCAGCTCCCCGTGGCCTTCTCCACTAAGAAGAGGTGACTAACAAAGCCTAGCAACTCCCAGTCCACCTTTTGTAGGGCCCTCTTTAGCAGGATCTCCTCCACCTCCTCCTCCAGTGCTCTCCTCCGTAGCTGGTCCTTCAGCTGGAGGGAGGGGGCATCCCGCCCCCTGATGGAAAGTCGCCCTTGAAGGGGTTATGGTAGCCTTTCCTCAGGACTTGAACCTTCCAGTGGTTGGCCCCGTGTTTTGCCCAGTTTCAACACCTCTGTGCAAGGCAACCCCCAACTCATGGAACCTGACGGGACAGGGAGCCTCTTTGCCTATCTCATCCTGGAGAAACGGCCTTGGCGGGGTCTGCGGCTGATGAAGGGTCTGGCGCAGGAGGAGGTGACAGCAGAGGGGGCCCTTGAGGAGGGCTGTGTTACTGACATCCATCCACTCATCGAAGGTCTAGCTGAAGCTGACCAGGCTGGGACCGGAACGGCGGCCTAGGGTGGGAGTCTCTGGGGCGAGAGCCGGCCAGCTTCCTGATGGTGGCTCTGTGAAGAAAGGCATCTTGGTTAGTCCTACACCACTTCTCGAGAGTGTCGGCAACTAGGTCCTCTGGGAAGAGGGACTCTCCCGACACAGGAGAGTTCCTGAGAAGACGGGCTTCCCTATCTGGAATCTTCTTGGGGAGCCAGATCAGGATGGAGTCTCCTCGGCGCAGGATCCAGTTTGCCCACTGAGAGAGGGCCTGGCCAGAGAGAAAGCCGACTGCCTTACCCCCTGACTGCAACAACTCCCGCACCTGGTCCCTCTCGACATCCGTCTCGATGTGGCAGCTAGTGAAAGCTGAGATGGTCCCTATTCAGATGTTCAACCGGAAAGCTATGTGCGAGACCGCCCTCGCCACGGACTCCATTGAGAAAGCCTCCTGACCGAAGAACGATAGCCCCTTGATAACAGCTTGTCCTCTGCAACAGCGGGGGCCAACTCCACAAGGTTATACTTAACTGGAAGGTGTCGCGACAAGACGGCCTACAGGGAGTGGAATCACCTGTGGCGGACCTTCGAGGGAGGAAGAAAATTGAGGGAGCTGTGTGCTCTGAGTGAGTTCTTAGGGCCAGAAACCACTTTGTCTAGGTTTGTGTAAGCCCAGGAGACCAGTCTTGACCAGGAAATAGAGAGGAGCAGTTTGCTTTCCTGTGGGGTACCCAGGAACATCTCCACTTCAGAGTCGCCTTGCACACCGGGCGGAGGGGCGGACATGGGAAGACCAACCTGACTCCTCAACAGGGCAATGACACGGCTGAAAGAGGACTCATCCGAGGTGCCTCGATCTAAAGATGATTTTGGGGGGTTTCCATCCAAGGCCTGGGCCCTCGCCCGGTTCGCAAAGCGGGGAGGTGAAGGACCTAGAGGAGGTGAGGCACGGCTGCAGCGCATGTTGAATCTCGATGAAGGGGAACGGTGGTGACGGAGGCCCCACTGATAACAAACGACGAATCCTGTTAGAGCCCCTTGACCTCGAGGGTAGGTCTATTCTGGAGTGAGGGGGAACAGCAGGGGTGGTCCTTTCCAAGGCGACCTGGAAACGACGGTCATTATTACTATTATTATTAATAATACTAGCCAAGCTGCAACCCTAGTTGGAAAAGCGAGATGCTATAAGCCCAAGGGCTCCAACAGGGAAAAATAGCCCAGTGAGGAAAGGAAATAAATAAATGATGAGAATAAATTAACAATTTATCATTCTAAAAACAGTAACAGCGTCAAAACAGATATGTCCTATATAAACTATTAACAACGTCAAAAACAGATATGTCCTATATAAACAATAAAGACTCATGTCAGCCTGGTCAACATAAAAACATTTGCTCCAACTTTGAACTTTTGAAGTTCTACTGATTCAACTACCCGATTAGGAAGATCATTCCACAACTTAGTAACAGCTGGAATAAAACTTCTAGAATACTGTGTAGTATTGAGCCTCATGATAGAGAAGGCCGGGCTATTAGAATTAACTGCCTGCCTAGTATTACAAACAGGATAGAATTGTCCAGGGAGATCTGAGTGTAAAGGAGGGTCAGAGTTATGAAAAATCTTATGTAATAGTGTATGCATAATGAACTAATTGAACGACGGTGCCAAAGATTAATATCTAGATCAGGAATAAGAAATTTAATAGACCGTAAGTTTCTGTCCAACAAATTAAGATGAGAATCAGCAGCTGAACACCAGACAGGAGAACAATACTCAAAACAGGGTAGGATGAAAGAATTAAAACACTTCAGAATAGATTGATCACCGAAAATCTTGTAAGACTTTCTCAATAAGCCAATTTTTTTGTGCAATTGAAGAAGACACAGACCTGTGTTTCTCAAAAGTAAATTTGCTGTCGAGAATCACACCTAAAATTTCAAGTCATACAAATTTAAAGAAACACAATAGAATACTGAGATCCGGATGTTGAGGAGCCACCGTCCTTGACCTACTTACAATCATACTCGAGTTTCGTCAGGATTCAACTTCATACCCCATAATTTGCACCATGCACTAATTTTAGCTAAATCTCTATTAAGGGAGAGACCCTGCGAGTCCCATGGGGGGAACACTGGGAGCCACACTGCTTACTGGGGGTCCTTCTCCGTCGGCGCTTGTTTCTACCCGAAGGCAACCTGCTCCTCCAGGTGTGTAACGAGGAGATCCTACGGTGACTCCTGTCCCTGCGACTGGTCCTGGCTCGATGGCTCTTGAAGGGTGAGACTACAGTATCTCTATGGACAGTGACCTGGATCAATGCCTCTTCCAGCCACAGTCCTCAGTCCTGTCCCAACAAGGAGAAGAGAGGTCCATCGACTTCTGGGCTGGAATCACTCAGGAAACGGGCC
This sequence comes from Palaemon carinicauda, assembly GCF_036898095.1. Classification (NCBI taxonomy): domain Eukaryota; kingdom Metazoa; phylum Arthropoda; class Malacostraca; order Decapoda; family Palaemonidae; genus Palaemon; species Palaemon carinicauda. Next base: position 95,841,042 of record NC_090735.1, on the reverse strand, counting down.
TCATTACCCTTGACGATGACCCTGGCTCGCCAAGCACAGACCAGAATGGCTAAGGATGCTGGTGAGGAGACCTAAAGGGTGTGACGGGGGTGCCTGTCTAAAAGTGCAGCTGCCAGTCCGGGGAACTGGAGAAACACTCCTGAAGTGTTGACGACAGTGGAGGAGTGGCTACTCTATCCACGTGGCCCATCAAGGCTGACGAGGCGGTTGGAGGGCCCACGTAATCCCCTCAAGGAAGCCAAGATGGCTGGGAGTCCTACATGGTCAAGCAAGATAGCCAAGATGGCTGGGAGTCCTACATATTCCAGCAAGGCCACCCTAGAGACATCATGGGCGCCCACGTATCCCGTTGAGGCAGAAGAGGCCGCTGGTAGGCCCAAGTGGGCCAGCAAGGCCACCCGCAAAACGGTCTGGGCATCCATGTGGCTCATCAAGGCAGACGAGACAGCTGGAAGGCCTATGAGGTCTAACGAGGGCGCGGTAGTGGGCACGAGTACATGGTCAGTCATAGGCTCCGAGGACGAGGAAGTCCCAATCTATATCCAAACGCTCTTGAACGGACAGCTTTAGGGAGGCCGAAGGCTCCGAGGTTGACCTAGCACCTGTAAAAGGAGAATCGGCCATTCCTTTGGGCAAACCAGGGTTAACAGAAGGAACGGAAGGGCTCCTCGCCGATGATGCCCTTGATGACGACCCAATTTCTCTTCAAAGAAGAGGCTATTTCTTGGACTTCCTTTTCTTCTTCGTAAACACCAGAATCCATTGCCAGTCAGGCCACAAAATGCCTTCCAGACAGGTGTCCTCACGAATACACACTCGACCCCGGCATGAAGTGCACAAAGAGTGACAATCTATCTCCATGTGATAAAGAAAAACCCCACAGGACTAATCACAAACACACGTCTCACACGCTTGGGCTCCATGATGAATGGAAAACAAATAACACATTCACAAACACATGAGAAGGAAACGCGAAGCGCAACACAAAGGAAACACTGGTCAGATACAGAATGAAAAACGCACGACCCCTCGAGATGTCGACTAAATTAGTTCCGGCTCGGACCGGTTAAGTGTAGGGATTGTGGGTACTGCTAGATGTATGGTATGGGAAGAGAACTTGGGAGGTCTAACGGAAAATTCTGGTCGGTAAGGGGGCTAATGACCTAGATCTCCTAAGGAAGTTCTGAGTAAGTATATTGCAACAGAATTTATGCCTCTTGGCAGAGGTTGGAGTCTTGCATCCACCCTCTCAAGTCTTTCTTGTGCTTTGATCCTATTGGAGTACACATTTCCACAGGATCCCTTCACTGAGACCATAGGATCTTCAGTTGCCAATTGCGGAGGTTACCATTAGGGACTAAACGGTCCAAGGATGGTGGGAGTCCCGACAGTCATTATCGCCAATGGGATGGAAGTGAATTCTGCAGGAAAAAGGATTGGACCACTTCCTTAACCTTTTGATTCTGCTCTGCAAGGGAAAGATCTTTTCTAGTCAAGATCAATGTGCATTCCCAGATATACCAGTTCTCATTTGGGCATCCAGGAACACTTTCAGAGTTAATTTACTAAGACCTCCAGGTCCATTAAGAGAGCTTTAATTTCACCAGATCGGAAAGCTAAACTATTTAGTTTAGACTCAGGAAAACAAGAATGAGGAAGATCATGTTTCTTATTACTCTGTTTACTGTCAAACACATCAGCAAAAAAAAATATGAGTGACAGAGCCATTTGGTTCAAGTAAAGGAGGAACTGTTGCGTCTACACCAAAGAGTGCAGATTTAAGGGTAGCCCACTACTTATCTTATGTTCCTGGATTTTGCCAGAAAGAGCTAAAATATAACCTTATATAACTCTCAATACAGGAGGTTCTTGAGTTACCTCAGATACTACAAAATCTCATCTAAAGAATAAGCCTTTCTTTACATATCATATTATCATTAATCAGTATCACTGTTAATCAAAACTATAAATATTTTGATCATTATAGAGCAGGAAAATTCACATCAATTTTCAAAATGTACTGTACAGTACTGTCAAAAAACTAGGTAAAGTATATATTACAATGAAGTATTGTAATTGTGAAGTTTAAAGTAGCAACTCCACAATTTTTTTCTGAATAATCAAATGGTGTTACTAATAATATGAACTTAAATTGTACGGAAAACATATACACATATTCATAGGTTAGAAGAAAAAATAATAGAAAAACCTATTTCATTACAATGTTGTGACTCAAGACATCCATACCTTTGATTCTGTTAGTTCTTTGCCATCCTTGGTAGTAATGGTTACTCCATTCTTGATTTCATTTTGTCTCATAAGAGGAATATTTATGCAGTTAGCAGCAGCCACAGCAGCAAATGGTACAAACCTCTGTTTATACAATAAATTCAAATTAGAAATATGTAATTGGTAAGAATAACAAATTGCAAGCAATCACATCACCTAATTACTTACCCATTTCAAGGTTATGAAATCAGTCTCCAAAATAGAAAATAAAAATAAGTCACCCAGTAGTACTGGTCAAGCATGGTGAATGACTAGACCCAAAACATCAACTGTCTAAAGTAATAAGGGTGGGAAGTGAACCTGCATTATAATAATATTTCAAAACTACATTAACTTAGCTGTAAACTCATCACTTATATTTAGCCCAAAACACACTTTAGAAAAGGATCCCACTACTATAAGGCCAAGATTACCATGAGACATGGGATTCTCTTAAAAACTAATTTGGACTGATGTTAAACACCAAAGTCTTTCAAATACATACAAGCACTTGTATACAAGATCCAAACCATGATAATGAGTAGTACGTTGCCCAAAACACCAGTCACTAGTTAAGATACTACTGCTATAGTGTTACTGGGTCCTTTTAACTGCCCAAATAGTAATACCTTGGATTCCTCTCTGGTTACAACTCATTTATCCTTTGCCTACACATATACCAAATAGTCTGGCCTACTCGTTATACATTCTCCTCCTCCTCTTATGCCTCATAACACTAAGTTAATGAAAAATTCCTCACTCAAGGGGTTAACTACTATATAATTGTTCAGTGGCCACTTTCCACTTGGTAAGGGTAGATGAGACTCTTCAGTATGGTAGTAGCTCTTCTAGGAGAAGGAAACTCCAAATCAAAACCATTTTTCTCTGGTCTTGGATGGTACCATAGCCTCTACACTGTAATCTTCCACTGTCTTGAATTAGAGTTCTCTTGCTTCAGGATACACTCAAGCACACTACTGTGTTATATGTTTTCTTTTATCTTTTCCTCACATGGTTATTTACTCTCTTGAAACCCTTGGACTTATAGCATCCAGCTTTTCCAACTATGGTTGTAGGTTAGCTAATAATAATAATAATAATAATAACAATAATAATTATATAAAAAAATCCAGTTATATATCATTGTATATCCTATAAACAGGAGCTTTAACACATTTCTTTAAAGTGTTTGAAAAAAAGTGCAAAAACTCATGTTTTTAAAATGCACAACAATAAATAATTGTTGATTTTTAATATCCCGGATTCTTAAACAAGGCATGGTGTTTTCTTCAAGTTAAATAATAATAATAATAATAATAATAATAATAATAATAATAATAATAATAATAATAATAATAATAATAATAATAATAATAATAATAATAACAAATCCATCTACCAAGGCTATTCCCCAAATTTTAGTGGGTAGCCGACAAAAATAAAAGAACAGAAGGGGACTTTTTTCTCTTTACTCCTCCCATCCTGCAAGGGATTTAGCCGAGTATGCTTGGTATTGATAAGGTGCTAAAGCCTGCCATACCTTATTATCTAACCCCAATGAAGCTTCATATGCTGAATCCCTTACTGCTGCTACCTCAGTGACCAGAAGCAGCAGGGACTATCAGAACTGCATCACAATCCCTCACCATTCATTCCTCTTTTTAGCATACTCTTTTGCCTCTCTCACATCTAGCCACCTATCACCTAGAGCTTTTTACACTCCACCCATCCATCCAAACATTGGCCTTCCTCTTGTGCTTGTCCCATCAACTCTTACATTCATCACCTTTTCAGCAGACAGCCATTTTCCACTCTTCTTACATGGCCAAACCACCTCAACACATTCATATCCACTCTAGCAGCAACTTCATTTCATTCTACTGTTCTCACCCTCACTACTTTGTTCCTAACCCTTTCTAATCTAGATACACCAGCCATACTCGTCACATACTTCACCTCAAACAAGATCAATTTGTCTCTCCGCGACTTACATTACCCATAACTCTGATCCATACATCACAGTTGGTACAATCACTTTTCCATATCAAACTCTCTTTACATTCACTCCTAATCCTCTATTCTTTACCATTCCCTTCACTTCCCCCAACACTTTGTATCCTTCTTTCACTCTCTGATGTACATCTGTTTTCACTCCACCATTAGCAGCAACAACAGATCCCAAATACTTTAACTGATCTACTTTCTCAAGTAACTCTACATTCAACATGACATTCAACCTAGCAACACCCTCACTTTTTGTGCATCTCATAACATTACTCTTACCCACATTAACTCTCAACTTCCTTCTCTCACACACCTTTCCAATCTCTATCACTAATCAACACAGCTTCTCCTCTGAGTCTGCAACCAATATAGTATCATCTGCAAACAAAATCTGATTCACCTCCCACTTATGATCACTCTCATCTATCAGTTTCAATATGCGACCAAGCACTTGAGCATTCACCTCTCTCACCACTCTATCAACAAACAAATTGAACCACCTTGGCATTATCACACATCTCTGTCCCAGCCCCACTCCTAGTCCATGAGCCAGAACTCAAAATTTGGCATTTAACTACAAAATCAGTGAACAGATCAAATCATGATTTTTGGTTAGCTTGATGTCTGAAGTATCCAAAAACAGGGCATGGACATTTCAGTTCAGTAGCTTAGTGCCCCAATGGCGGGCATCTTTAAAAATGGCCACCGTTTTCGAGCTCTATGGTCTGTGTTCAGAAATTTGGCCATAACTTCACCCTATATCAACCAATTTTCATGGAATTTCTCTAATTTTACTAAGTATCAAATTCTCCAGATATTAATGTATAATTCACGTAATTTCCTTACTATGCTCTGTTCCAAAATGTACCTTTTTATGTCATATGTGTTTTTTGACAATGTTTATCACACGCATCCCAAGAAGTTTGCCTCAGCTTAGGAAATTGCAACGAAATGATGATTTTTTTCTTGCTTGAAATATCTAGAGAAATTAGAATTTACCAATGACTATATTACAAGGAGTTTCTTTCATGAGGGAAGATGTATTCCACCCTGATATCTACACCCTCACATTTTCAGAATTTCACTGAAAATAAATATCTTGGGCATCTTCCATGAAACGTTGTCTTGTCTTGTCCTATAATATATTGTTTGTTGTTAGGCTATCTACATGTATTCAGGGAAAACAGCTTTATAATAGTTTTATACCTCACTAACCTGACAAGTTTTATAACAGTTTTATACCTCACTAACCCGACAAGGAAAGCCTGACATTTTTATCCCTCATACACCTGTGAACTAGTACTGCATGTCACTGATAGGTGTTACTATTTCATTAACTGTCACTGCATTTTTCGTTGTAAAACAATGGAAAATCAGAAGGAAGGTCCATTGTAAAAACATCAAGTAAGTATGGTAGTGTCCAGTGTGTGTATCAGACACTAAAGATGTATGCATTTTCTTAAAACATGCGCATGTTAGGGCTTCAGAGAATTAAGTTTGTAGGGACCACAATTACGCCTTCAGTGCCACTAATCTCCTCGTTTTGTTACAGATAATTCTCTTCAATCAATGAGACGGCATCACAATGACTGAACCAAAAAAGAAAAGACTAAAATCTGAGAAGGTTCCTTGCATTATATGCGGAAAGCTAGCAATGCCTGATGAACTTGTTCGATTGACAATTGCTTCCTCTTGGAAAACACTCTATGAAGCAGCAGAAATTCGACAGTTTGAACCAATAATGAAACTTGCCAGTCATGATATGACTGAACTGCCTAACATTCTGTACCATAGTAGCTGCAGATCAGACTTCATGCATAAAAAAGTGCTTCCAAAGCTTGCAACTTATCCTGACACAAACAAACAAAAGGACGAAGAATCAAGACAGTTGAAACGCCAGAGGACATCCGATACATCACGTGTATATGAAAAGATTTGTATATTTCGTGAAAAGAAATCTAAATATACAAAAGGTTCGAAAACTCGTGAAAAATTAATTCAGGCTGTGGATTTGCGTGCTGATGTACGAATTCGCGATGCTGCAACTCTTAAATCAGATGTAAGGATTTTGTCAGTTACTTCAAGGGATATAGTGGCGGCTGAGGCCCATTACCATGCCTCTGGCTATAAAGCGTACGTGAAAGAACACCCTGTCGTGGAAAAAACAATGAACAAACTGAAAATACCTACAAAAGTGAAGTTTATGCTGCTATGGTTAACTTGTACAAGTACATCCACAGTGATGTTTTTAAAACCACGCATCATTCCGCTAACAGACCTTACTTCAAAACTAGGGTCTCTCTTAAGTGAAAAGGGTGTAGAAGTCCGCATTTCAACAAAGAATAATCTCAGCCGCAATCTCAAGACATTATTTGGCGAGAGCTTGCCTTTTTTTACACATAAGCCAAGGGTTTACGTTCGTCCTCATACACTTACTACAGACACTATTGCTTGTGACTATCTAGACTTAAAATGTGACTTGGTAGAGCTGAGTCGAGGGCAAAAATGTGAACAGATGATTATTCAAACAGCTGTCATATTACGTGACCAGGTGAGAAATGATATGAAGGAACAAACTTGGCCTCCAAAACCGGATGAACTGACAGGGAAATACATCGATCTACCGGCATGCCTCACTCACTTTTTGCAGCTCCTCATTGGTGCCCAACAGGCTTTGCCCTCTGATCGAATCAACAGACTGGCATGGTCTTTAGGTCAAGACATTCTGTATGCTGTAACCAATAGCCAGGTCATTGCACCAAAACATGTCCTCCTGCCTTGGGTAATCAAGACTCTATCTGGTAATGTTGAACTCATTTGCATTTTAAATTGATTTGGTCATGGTTGCTCTTACATTCGCCTAGAGCAGATTGATACAGCACTTTACATCGAGAAGCTGAGCAATGTGGATGAAGGGGCACCCCTTCTCTCTCTAGGTACACATCCTATAATCCCCACAGTATTTGCATATGATAATATTGACTCACTGGAAGAAACACCGAGTAGTGCAGGAACTTCACATCGAGTGAATGGTATCATTGTTCAACCAGCAGTTTCATCTTGTGCACCAGAGAGAGTACCAGTACCATTTTTTAACAAGAAGGATAAACGACGCACGGTTGAGGCAAATTTGGAACCTCTGCCACTCTGTTTCAGCAAAGAAAGATTGGCCACCTCCTCTGAAAGCACCAAATCTTTCACTACAGTTCGAGGATGCTGTAAAAAGTTCACATCAACGCATCTCCTCTAGATCTTAGTTCGCCTGCACGAGTCTTCACACCAAAATATAAGTTCTTGGACAGGATTCAATATCCAAACAAGGGATCAGGTTAGAGTCAGTGCAGACAAAGTTGGATATTTGCCCACCATAAATGCCCCAGCAACAGATATTTCAACGGCACAGGAAATTCTATGCAATGCCCTTTCCATTCAAGAAACTTTGTCACTTGAAAAGATTGCTGTTGTTGCTGATCAGGCACTTAATGCCAAGCTGACAGAAGTCGTCTGGAATCGTCAGTTCAAGTTTGAAACCATTATCCCATTGATGGGGGATGTTCACATCATCTGCAATTTATTATCAATTATTGGCAAGTTATTCCGTGATGCTGGACTCCAAGACTTAGCAGTAGAGTCAGGGATCATAGCTGAGGGTTCAGCTGACAGTGTTAAAAGGCAAACAGTACAACAGGGAAGTGAGACTTCCTAAGCTGGTGTACAAAGCTTTGATGAGGCTTGTATGGGCACAGTTCTTAGAATGGTTGGAGACTAACCATAGTCAACATCGCAAAAACCTTGATGAAACCTTGAGACTGGTGAATGATGTGCACGAAAATCTGTGTGAAGCAATGCATGCATCTTTTCTAAATGAAGAAATACACAGGAGAGTTTTGGACCTTTTCGTCGTGTACATGGATGACTTGCGATACAACAATAGACTACTGGCTTCATTCTGGATGATTTATTTGGACTTGGTTGAAATTCTCCTTGGACTAATACGAGCAGATCGAGAGGGTGATTGGTACCTCCACCTGGCTAGCATACGGAAAATGATACACTGGTGTTTTGCGGTAGATAAAACGAACTATGCTCGGTATCTAGATAAAACGAACTATGCTCGGTATCTAGATAAAACGAACTATGCTCAGTATCTTCCTGTATACTTCTTAATGATGGCATCGATAGAGGATACTTCACAGGAACTCTAGAGCCCTTTTCTAAATTGGGGGTTCTCTGTGCAGCTGGGTGAATCAAACCCATTTGGTCGACTCCCTATAGACCAGACGCTTGAAGAGACCGTAAACAAGGATACGCAGACCAGTGGCGGAACAAAGGGGTTCAGCTTAAAGCCAGCTGCAGTCTCTAGGTACTATCTAACGGAAGAACATAGAGCAGAGGCTTTGAGAAAACTTTGAGACCTTATTGACGTACAGAAGTCACGGTTCGGCCACCCAGACCTCCAAACATCCCGTATAAAGCAATATGTGAGTGATGTGTCATCTATTCTTGAATTGCTTGAGAATACTTGGACCAATCAATTTTTTGGTGATCCAACTGACCTTTTGAGCATTTCAACTGGCCTAGTGGCACCCCGAGGTGGTGACTGACATGCTGAAGGCTCATGAAAAGGGGGAAGCAGCTTATGCTGCATGGGTAGTGAAACTGGAAAAAGGTATTGAGTTTTATGATCCCATCAAAAAACACAAATTGAAAACATTCAGCAGTCTGAAGAAAGGAACCGTGATTAAAGGAACAGACAAGGAAATAGTACTGAAGGCGGACAATTGTGTGTTTGGTCACATGCTACTCATAGCGCAAATTAGGAAACGGTTCATAAAAGAGGTCTTATGTTACCCTCTAGGTCCGAAACCTTGGGCTTTGGGTAATGCTGATGGAACTCTTAAGAAAACTGCAAAAGCAAACCTAAGTTCACATCTTGAAAAGCAAGCTGCTTTTGTTGACTTACCAAGTGGTACAAGTGCAGCAATCATTGATGCTATGGGAATAGTTCAGAAAATTCATGGAGAAAATTCTACATTTGGAGAACTTTCTGAGCAGATCCCTAAAAGCATTCTGAATCATAGCTGCAAAAGCCAACGAGTTTATGTGGTATTCGATGTGTACACTGAACATTCAATTAAAAATGCTTAGGGTTAGTCGAGAGGCCAAAGACAGTCTGCTTTTCCATGATATGAAGTCGGGACACCGGATTAAGAATTGGAAACGCCTTCTTGCGAACACGGAAAGCAAGAACAGACTGGCCAGGTTTCTGGCAGAAAGCTGGAAGGAGGAGGAGGTGAGACAACGCCTTGGTGAAATTACATTATTCGTAACTGTTGCAGAACAGTGTTTTGAAATTACAAAAGATGGCATCAGAGAGGTTCCAGAGCTGACATCCTCTCAAAAAGAGTGGATATGAGACTTGCACTCCATGCAAAGCATGCAGCAGGCACACACAACCATGTGCTAGTCCTTTCGGAAGATACTGACGTGTTTGTGATGCTTTTAGCTCTCGAAGCTAAGATAACTGGACACATTCCTGAGATGAGGAAAGAAGAACAAAATCAGAATAATTGATATCTCCAGACTGGCAACTATCATTGGCAGGGATGTGAGCACTGCTTTGTTGGCTGTGATTCCGTAAGTGCTTTTTCTGGCCAGGGGATGTTCAAAGCAGTTAACTTGATTCGTTCAAATGATAGATTTAAGGAAGCATTCCCTCTTCTAGGGAGAGAATGGAGTGTTGCAGATGAACTGTTTTTAACTCAATAAAAATTTGCCTGCAGCATGTATTCGCGCAGTGCAAAGAGCACAACTGTAAATGATCTGAGATATGAAATATTCAGGTCCAGAAATGGTGATGTGTCTTCAGGACAACTGCCTCCTTGTAAGGATGCTCTTCAACAGCAAACCAAAAGGGCCAATTATCAAGCAGCCACATGGAGACGAAACCTTGAAAACTCACCAACGATCCCAGATCCTACAGACGGACATGGATGGAAAGATGATGGGGATGAGCAAATTGGCATTGAATAGATAGCTGGAGCACCAGCACCTGATATAGTGCTTTCACTAATGTCATGCAAATGTGTTAGATCATGCAAATCTGGCAGTTGTGCATGCAATGATAATGGATTACCCTGCACACCAGCCTGTAAATTGCAGAAATGTGACAATATGAAAGATGATGAGTTGTAAATAGTTCAGGACATGGATGAAAGTGACTTTGATGATGAGTAGATTCCCCATAGGAAACATCGGCAGTTACAAGATTACAAATGTTTAAGGACATTTTGACTGTTTAATTTCAATATAAATTGTGGCTCATTGTGTTCAGGTGACATATTAAGTAGTCAGTGCATTTGCTTGTCTCCAAAGTACTTCTTTTAAAAATGCAGATTTCAGGATACACAGTGCGATAGGTGTTGCCTCACGTGCATCCCTGAGTCACGTGAGAGGTAACTTTATCACTTTTTATTGTTTATTGGTTTGGTATGAATCCTTCTAGGTATTTCAAAAACAAACTTCATCCTTTGGTGCCAATTTCCTAAGCTGAGGCAAACTTCCTTAGATGAGTGTGAAAAAATTGTCAAAAAACGCATAATTTGGAATAAAAACGTACATTTTAGAATGGAGTATAGCAATAAAGTTTCATAAATTATACACGAGTATCTGAAGAATTTAATTCTGAATAAAATAAGAGTAATTTCATGAAAAGTAGTTGATGTGGTGCAGAGTTATGGGCAGATTTTATAACACCCACCATACAGCTCAAAAACGGCAGCAATTTTTAATAATGGCCGCCACTGGGGCACAGAGCTACCAAACTGAAATGTCCAAGCCCTTTTTTTGGATACTTCAGATATCAAGCTAACCAAATATCATGATTGGATCTGATCACTAATTTGGTAGTCAAATTTGGTCTGGCTCATGGACTATCTCACTGGAAACCACTCACTCACTCACTTCATTTCCTATCATAACATACGCTTTACTGCCTATGTAGAAATTCTACACTGCTTGCAACAACCTTCCACCAATTCCATATAACCTCATCACTTCCACATCACCTCCCTAACAACTCTTATCATAAGAATCTTCTAGATCCATAAGTGCAACATACACCTTATCTTTTGTCAAATATTTCTTGCATATCTGATTAACTGTAAAAATCTGACCCATACATCCCCTACCTCTTCTAAAACCACCCTGTACTTTTAAGATTATATCCTCTGTTTTATACTTAATCCTATAAATTAGCACTCTACTATACACTTTTCCAACCACACTCAACGAATTAATACTCTTTGAAATACACTACTCGTGCGCATCTCCCTTACCTTTGCATAGCAGAACAATACGTGCACACAACAGTCCACTGCTCCCATTGACAACATGAAACAAATATTAAACAATCTCATCAACCATTCCAGTAAAGTCACACCCCCTTCCAGCAACATTTTAGCCCTCACACCATCCATACCAGGTGCTTTTCCTGCTCTTGTTTCATCTAATGTTCTCTTAACTTCCTCTCTTGTAATCTCCCTCATTCCCATCTCCTATCCCTGGCACCTCAACACCTGCAATACAAATTATATCTGCCTCCCTATTATCCTCAATATTCAGCAAATTTCAAAATAATTAGCCCACGTTTTCCTTGACGTCTCTTCTTTCAAAAACCTTTCATTTTCATCTTTCACTATCTCTTCATTTCTCAATCCACCCTTCCTTACTCTCTTCATTTCTTTCCAAAACCTCTTATCCTCTTTATATGAACGACCCAATCATTGACCACACCTCCATATTTTTTGTACTTCTCTACACTGTTACTCTACAGCCATTCCTCAGATGCCCTCTTTTGCTTTTCCACTTTCATCTTCACTCCTTCATTCCAACATTCACTACCCTTCCTCATAATGTCTACAACAATCCTCTTTCCACACATCAATTGCAATTCCAACAACATTTTCTTTTTATTAAGTTCCCCTCTTCCACTGGATCACCTGTTTCCCTCACCTTCACCTTGTCATATACCACTTCCAACCTTTTCTGATATTTTCTTTTTACCTCTGGTTTTTTCAACTCTTCTACCTTCACTACCTCCCTTTCACATCCCCTCACTCTATTTCCCCACTCTTTTGCTACAACTAATTTTCCTTCCACCAAAAAGGATCAGATATACCATTAGCCGTACCCCACAACATCTTTCAATCTTCCAAACATCCTTCTTGTTATCTATACATAATCAATCAATGCCCTTTCTACCGATCTTCCATTTGCCCCTCTTACCCATGTATACTTGTTTTTATCTTTCTTTTTGAAAAAAATACAATTTATCACCACTTCTTGTTCAACACATATTTACCAGTCTCTCCCCACTCTCATTTCCACCTGGTGCACTCGTATCTCGGATCAATTTTTCCCATATAAAATAACCAAAATTAATCTGTTCCCATCCTCTGAAAAAACACCTAAAAACAGCATATTACAGTGGAAAACATTTTTTATTGTTCTAATTCACAACTTGCACTCACAAAATAACAAATACCTATGTAAGGGTTATGATCTGCAATAAAACGTGACATTATTATGGAGTTCTTACCTTCGAGACAGACGGTAGCGGCTAACGGTGGTGTGTGCGGAGGAGAAAGGGGAGGAGAGAGACTTGACGGCAACACGTTCGGTACACTACACTTTTGTAACACTGCGTAACATAATTTAAACTTTAAATTTAACTTAAATGAAATTATACTACTGTACACACTTAAAAATAAATGTTACTCTTACGTTACACTAAACTTAATAATAATTTAGTTTTCATTTTCATTTTCTTAATTTTCTTCTTCCGGCTTGGCTCTTTTTGCCTCGCTTTTTTACTTGCTTTCACCTCCACTTTTGCCTGCCTTTTTAAAAGGCACCTATCTAGGGATGTTTGCTTTTGTCTCCCCTTCAAAATGTTACGAAAATGACGTACACAAGTGTCGTCACAAAAGGCTAACGCACGACCACACGCTAACTTGTCCGGGTGCCTCTTTTCCATAAAATCAGAAAACTCCTGCCACTTTGCTAACATGTCTCTGATTTCCTTCTTTATAGCATCCTTCCGTTTGAGGATGGTACATATTGTTGATGTACTTGGCGAACCAGCTCAATCACTCGTACACCACTCATGTTTTTCGATTATTTCATGCTTTATCTCGATTGTCGTCATACGCTTTTTCTTTTCACTACCCTTGTTTGCACTCACTTGCTTTGAATCCATTGCTTATTCACTTGATTTTGTACTGATTAACGCAAAAAACACGTAAAAAATGCAAACACTACAGCCGATCCTCAGAGATAGCTTTACGCGACGGAGATCCGACGGGAAAGAGCGAGCTATGCTGTCCTCATGAGCAGCCTCTCGCATACTCGGCCCCCCTAGGGAACCGTCTTGTATCCTCGTATCTCAAATTTGTCTCGTATCTCGGGGCAAAAATTTGCTCGAAACTTTCCTCATACTGTATCTCAAATTTGTCGCATGTTGGGTCACTCGTATGTAGAGGTATTACTGTACTTTCCAATAACACCTTCTACCTCTCCAGCACCTACTCTGGCATTTAAGTCACCAATCACAACTACATAATTCCGTCTACCCAGTCATTCTACACATCTAATTAACTCATTCCAGAATTCATTCTGTTCTTCACTTTTCTCACAACCTCGCCCATAGGCACTAACAAATGCCCAACATTCCCTACCCAACCTAACTCTTACCCACATTAATCTAGATGACACCTTGCATTCAACTAATTCATCTGTCATCCATTCACTCAGCATTAAAATCACATCTCTCTTGTTCTTTCCCTTTCAAACCTAGACACTCTACTTGTCATTTCACCAAACATCAATTCACCCTTCTCTTTTATCTTTGTCTCACACAAGGCCAATACATCCGTTCTTCTATTCCAAAATATACTTACAATCTCACATCATCTACTCTCCATCGTACTATATCCACATACATTCAGACACACCAAAACTAGAGTGCAGGGAGTAGTCAATCTCCTTCCAGCTCCTCTTCTTTGATGTCTCACAGGAAGTAACTATACAGGAGAGGGGATTCCAAGTCCCATCGTCATGTCCATTTTAGTTGCATTTTACGACATACATGGATATGTTGGTGCTTTTTTAATTTTTATGCCCCTGCAGCCAATTAATAAATAATAATAATTGGGAAGCGGATCATGACTTGGGCCATGAATGGTTGCATTTCATGTCTGGGAAACAATTCCTGGCACCAGAAAGCAAGAACAGTTCAGTGTATCCTACCTACGGTAAACAGGTGGGATCATCTACCAGCCAGGCTCAGCACTTAAGAAGCCAATAACAGGGTCCAATCACTGAATGCCTCGGAATAGTCCACAGTAAGCAGGACCAGTACTGACGGCCATAAGCCATGCGAGATTAGCTATGAGCCCCGGTGGATGGCCACGACCACAAATAATCAGTGACAACCCCATGGACCGTCGGCCTCACATAACCAGCCAAAGCCCCATTGACAGTCGGTCTTTGTTAGACTGATTTCTCGGAATTGTACAGTTGCACTGAACCTACAGACCAGGGTTCCAATTTGCATAAGATCGGGTACTGAGAGCAACCCATCTTCATCTTTTCTCAAAAGAGAAGAAAGACTGCTCAGATTCTTGAAACCCGCCTTCCAAGATTTCTTCAATTTCTCCATGTACTGTCTAAAAGAATCATCAGATGCAGAAGGGGAAAAGGAGGAGGATACCTTCACACAACAGTGTATCCATACCATTAGGCTAATCACCTAAAAGTTGGTGTTCAGCCCAGAATGACCGGTTACTTACTACCAGGGCAAACAGTGGTCATTGTTGCACCAGACAGTGAGAAAACTTTGTGGCAACTTGAAAGTGAGCTACAGTAGCTGGTACCCAAAGTTAAAATTTGCTAACTGACCCGACAGGTACTGGTACGTGTGCGAGCTCTTTATCAGCATGTGGATGTATCATGAACGATACTCAATGGTCTACCGTATGGTCCTGGAGATTTGTCAGGTAAAGACAGTTCACCTGCAAATCCTGAAACAACAGAAGTTGTCACACCAGCCTTACATTCAATAACCGACCTAAAATTTCCATTCGATCCATGAGCGAAACAGTATATCAACAAGAGGGGGTAATGTAAATGATACCCATATTGGCCTACCGTATGTTGTTGGAGATCACTCCAGGCTGGACTGTTTAGCTACAACTGATAAAACAGAGGTGGATGTAACACTAGGCTCAAAATCGCTAACCAACCCTGAAGGTACAGGTCGGCAGCAGAGTTCTGTATGGTACAGAGAGCACTCCAGGGTAAGGAACATTCCTCCATATCACAATAAGAATGAGAAAGATTGCTATATGCATTTTCATCCTCCCCTGACCTACATACAGATGTTTGGTCTAAGCAGAATTGCTCACGTGCTGATGGTGCAACAGTGGTAACTGTAACTGGGTCATGTTCATTTGACTGGTCCCAAAAGCCTTCCCATGCGACTATCTTCTTCCTTATCTTCTTCTCAGGGAAGCAATGTCTAATGAAGGGAGTGAAGGAGGGAGACGAGATTAGTAGAGGAGGAAAAGAGGTTAGTAGAGGAGGAAGAGAGAGGGTAAACTCTACTTCTGAGAGACGGTAAACTCTACTTCCTTTTGCCAACCATTCTTCCTTGTCAGTCATAGTATGGCAACAAATAATGACTGCTCCCTCTGAACAGGAAGCTACAAGACGTTCCTCTACCAAAACACGAATCACTACACTGGGGGTTTTGTCGCAAGGGAAGGACTGGGAACACTCACAGACACTGCTCTACACAGATATCACCACCAAGGGAACACTAACGACACCCAGTAACCTGCTAGACAAACAATTTTCACTGTCGGCCATGCAGCTCCACACTTCAAATCAGGAAACTCCCTTCCTAGAAAGTGAAGCGACACTATTTTCATTCAGATTCCATCTTCTTTCTGATCAGAAAAGTGAAACACTCCAAAGAGTGGTACTGCTTAGTTACCCTTTCACAAAGGTACACAAAACAAGGAGTTTTAGGGTTTATACTCATATGAACAAAAGTTGCTTCACCACATACCTTTTGATATTATTCTGGTTGCAAGCAGGAGCACTCAAATAAAATAAAAACCAAAATTTATCATAAACAAATATAAGAAAAGATCTAATAGTCAATATAGGAATGCAACAGTAAGTCTGTACCTGTTGCGGCTATAGAAAAGTGGCTATTCTGTAAAAGGTGGGTGGACGGGTCTTTCTCCTCGTGCTACCTGTCGTTAGCCAACTATGTTGTTAATGATTCAATGGCTGTTCCAAGGCCGCTGAAACATATCTTTAATTCAAAGGATGAAAGGTTTGTATATGCACAGGATCAAATTATGAAACCACTTGCCCAAAATGGTGTTTTCATAAGTTAACATTGAGGTGAAAATTTTACCATCATAAATATAGCATAAGACAAATTTGTATTTTTTCATCTGTAGTTTGTACAGTACAATCAAAGGCCTAGTGGGTTTTACCAAGTAAGTTAACTAGAAACCAAAAGTTTTCTTATAAGAGTTCAAGGAAATTTTTATCAAAGTATGGTGCCAATCACCTAAAAGTTGGTGTTCAGTCCAGTAAAATCAAAGGCCTAGTGAGATTTACCAAGTAAGCTAACTAGAAACCAAAAGTTTTCTTAGAATAGTTCAAGGAAATTTTTATCAAAGTATGGTGCCAATCACCCTCCTCTATAAGTTAGACTTCATGTTTCAATATTCACATCATATAAAACTTCCCTATATTGGAGCTGATAAACCAATCTTCCCACTTGCAATTCAAATTATGATGATTGGTTAAAGTTACATGACTCTAACATTAGCAATCTAACATCAACTTCCACATTCACACTTGGATTTTCCCTCCAAAGAAAGCTATTGACACTACAGTACTTGCTAAGCGACTGCTGTTGGAACTGAAAGTCTTTTGATAACAGCAAATTTGCAAAACAATCGGTACATACCTGAAGCAGTGTGGACCGACTTTTAGCCAAGACTTTCTTAAGCCCAAGTGCTGTAACAAGAGCTGCACTTGTTGCAGAAACATATGCTATCCCCATCTGCTCCATTGTCAAGGGAGACTTAGCATTTCGATTGGTGAAATTTACAAGTGCATTAAAAGACTGGTTAGCCCACTGCCAGAACACAACTGCTGGTGTAGACCTATAAGATTATTTTATTAGAATAAATATTATGCGAGATACTCTGCCATACAGTTGTCCTTCAATATTGCCGGAGATATGTACAATACAGTAACAGATACCGGCAAATGTTAAAAATCTACAAACATATGCTGCCCACTTAACACTTCCAAAAACTATATTATCTTAAAATGTTTTTTAAAATAAACTTAGTGTATCTTAGCCTGGACAGTTATAAAAGAAATAGAAATCAGTTACATAACTACAAGTGCACAACAGCATTCCGTTAATTTTCAAGCCCTTGCATAATCATTCCGATTATGCCTTCCCAATTAAAGTGTTGTCTTGTATTCAATGTTATATCAATTTCAATGCTGTCCTGCATTTGCTGTTATAAAAGTGTAAATCCTATAAACAACCAAAATTGTTACATTATTCAAATTTGTAAAGGTTAAGTAATGACTATATCTCTTTTTAGTGTGTAATACGTTTTGTATATAACTAGAAGTATGCGAAATAAACAGAAATACAGTACAGTACTATAATTGGAAAACAAAAATGTAATAGGAAAGTGTCCGAGTGTTAACATCTGGGGATATTTGAGATACTACCGCTAGAGAGTTAGGGGGTCCTTTGACTGGCCAGACAGTACCATACTGGATCTTTCTCTCTGGTTACGGTTCTTTCCCTTTGCCTACACAGACACCGAATAGTCTGGCCTATTCTTTACAGATATTCCTCTGTCCTCATACACCTGACAACACTGAGATTACTAAACAATTCTTCTTCGCCCAAGG